>NC_056729.1:1646092516-1646245016 GCF_019279795.1 Protopterus annectens | reverse complement strand
GTTGACAATGTCAGACTTGATGTGCATCTAACTTAAAGTTTTTGATATCAAAGTTTATGAGGTAAGATATGATTTGATTCAGGGCTTTGCAAGTCAGACTAATCAGGCTAATGGGTCTTTACCTTCCTGGGTTAATAGTAGGGCCACCCTTGTATGGGGTCATCACTACTTCAGTTTGCTGTACTTTAGGGACAAATCATGTAGCTAAAGTCCAGTTGAATAGTTTAGCATGGGGTCAAGCAACAGCATGTTTTGGTGCTATTAATTAGGTATTCAGGTAAATTATCAGGGCTCCATGAAGTAGCATTTTTGGTCTTAGACTGGACCTTCAGTATGTATTTCTTTGTGATTTTATGAGGTTTAAAGCATTTCGGAATTTGTATGATTCAGATCATTGGTTCACGTCTAAAAATGACCACATTTCTCATTCCTATTGCCTTCACATCATTTTCAATATATTTGCAAATCAGTTATGTTGCAAAAGTGTGTCATTCTCAAAACCCCATCTTCTTTTCGGACCATGTGCAAAGTCAATTAAAATCGTTTAAAGGGTAAAATTAAACCTTTGGATACCCTAATTATAATTCTTTTTTTCTACATCTGATCCATTTATTATCCTTTTTGCATTATGAAAATAAATCTAATGTCCATGCAAGCTAAATCCTGGGAACTGCTGCAATGTTTCTAATCGGTTTATTAGAGTTTTATGAGGTCATTTTTAAAATGGCTTGCTGAAATCTTGTCAAGCCGTATACATTGCCCTTCTGTCATCATCGTCTTTAGTCACCCAGAAACAAAGACATCTGACATTCCCTTTTCACTGTGACTACATGCCACCTGGCATTGCAGTAGCTATTACCCGCAGAAGTGATTGCACTGATCTTGGCAGTTTGCCACATCTTACTTACATTCCTACAAACAGGAGTCACATCTGCTATCCCGCATTCTTCAGTTAATTTATTATCCTCATATAATCTGTTGTCAGATTTGAGGATGGAATCTAGCAGGCCAGACTGCCTTGTAAAGCTTCAGTTGTAGGATTTTTTTAAACAGTTTCTTCTCTAAATGGACTAATATCAAACTACTTAACCAGCCTGTTTTAATGAGTGGGTGTGGAACTCACTAAAACTATTAATTCGCCATCTCCACTTTTTTAGTGTTCCTTTTTTCTCTGACAAGTTTAACATTATTTCATTTTAAATGTACTTTTTTATTAACTAGGTAAGTGAAATAGTCATTTTTAGATAATTTTCTATGGTGACCATTGAGCATGCACACATGCACACACACGCACACCTACTCACTGTATGCATGTGTACATGTATGCACGCGTCTGTAGATATATATCATCAGCTTGCACAAAAAATTATCATTTTAGAGAGAATCTAAAATGATATTGAACAAACAAAACTAAAATTATTTTTTGCTGGGGGGAGCCCCCCCCCCCCCGCACCTCCTCCTGCCAATTATATACACCATCTCCAAGATTGAACAACAGTGGGTAAGGTCAAATCCTTTTTCATAGTATCTATATTACTTAAAATATGCCAATGCCTACACATTTCTTGAAGTCCATACATATGCCTGTTATAAGTTAAATTAAATCTATGCAGAGGGCTTGTATCCACTTATCTGTTCACTGTGTCTTTGAATACCAGGACAAGAGAGAGAGAAACTCTAAGTGACTGGCCTTTGTATTAGGAAATGTTAACACTGTGAGGTGATTTCTGGACATCCACATACTTTACTGATGTAACTGTTAGTGTAATAACATAGCATTGCAAAGAGCGTGTCAGCTGCATTTTCTATATATTTCACAATGTGTGCTCGCTACATCCTAGTTTGCCTAAAATGACCAATTATTTTCTAACTGAAGGGTTGTGGACTGAGAAAGATTAAAGTTCTAAAATGATATGTAGGCCTGAATTCAAGTCCCCTTTCAAGTACATAATTCTTTCTCTGCTGTGTAGGTTTGTGTTAATTCTTCACTCTTATTTGTTTGGAATGAAGTTCTTTAAAAATGTTTGACAAAACTTAAGTATTCTATAAAAAATCCTGACAAAAATACATTGAAAATGAGAAATAATTTTAAAATGTCCTTTCAACATCTTATGTTGATGGTTATTATGTTTGAAGGATCTCATAAAGCAGAAAATGCAGGCTGTCAAAAAAGGTTAAAAACAGTGATTAGTAACATCACCTGCAAACGACAACATTTATTTTTTATTTTATTTATTTATTTACCCTTTGTTGACCAGGTTAGTCCCACTAGGCTAGTGGTCTCTTTTCAGAGGTGACATGACGTGGTATTCATAGTACTAGAAATTTTGCCATGGAATTGGTGAACTTCCCTTTTTCTTTTCAATAGCAGTAAGATCCTTTGAATACATTTCACCTACCACTAACTCAGGCTGATGGGACCTCAGTTTAATGTCTCATCCAAAGGACAGAATGCTCAGTAGTGCAGCATCCCCCTAATGCAGAATTGCAGTGTTACCATTTAGAAAAATTAATCTAATTACCCATTGTGGGAATAGAACCCACAGCCTTCAGTTCTTATACCACCAAAGACAAGTGTGCAGACTTTATTTATTTATTTATTGACGTTTCTTAACCAGGTTAGTCTAACTGTACTTGTGGCCCATTTTCAGTGGAGACCCGAGGAGAAAAGCTCCAACAGTACATTTCTATTACAGAGTAACATATTAATACAAAAAATAATGTGGTGAGAAACAATTATACAGAGCAAAAGTTTTAACATTTATTAGGTACATACAAACAAGTTAAAGTTCCAAGTATGGATAAGGAGCCAAAAAAGACATTAAGAAACATAATTTTTCAGTGAGATAATGCATTGGGTAGAGCAGTAAAACAAAGTAAATATATAATTCTGCAGTTTGTGTGGAATTATGTAAATACCTTATGAGAAGTGAAAGGGGGGACTAAGTGGGGTCCTTGATAAGGGAGAGTGTGTAAATACCTTATGAGAAGTGAAAGGGGGACTGGGTGGGGTCCTTAATAAGGGAGAGTGTGGGGGGGATTAAGTGGGGTCATTACAAGGGCAGGTCCTGGAATTGAGAAAATATGTTTTTAGTTTAGTTTTAAAGTGGAAGGTGTGTGGAGTTATACGTAAGTCAAGGGGAAGTCTGTTCCAGGCATGGGCGACAGAGTCTTTATAAAGTAGTTTGCCTACGGACTTTGTTGGGTGGTAAATGTCAAGTAGTTGTTGATTAGAAGTACGGAGGGTTCGGGATGGAGTGTAGATGGAGACTAAGCCAGAGAGAGATGGACAGGAGAAGGGTTTATAAAGGATAGAGTGACGCATGTGAAATTGATAAAGTAGCAATAGTTGGGGACGTTCAAGCCACTGGAGAGAGTTTAAGGCAGTGTAGTGGTGTGAGTTGTATGGGGAGTTAGTAATGAATCTGGATATTTTATGGTAAGTTTGTTGAAGTTTACTAAGAGTGGTGGCCTGAATATTGGTAAGGACTGGGGTGGCATATAGGAGGGTGGGGAGGAGGAGATCCTGTCCAAGAGTAAGTCTAGCATAAGGAGTTAAGAATCTTTTGTTCTGATAAAGCAGGCCTAATTTCTGGTGTGTTCTTTTTATACATTGGTGTATGTGTAGGTTGAACTTTAGTTCATCATCGATGATGACCCCTAGGAGTTTGGTATGGTTGTTAGTTTGGATAGTTGTATTATTAGAATATGTAATAACAAAGGAGGTTTTATGGTGAGAATGAGAACAGGGAAGGAAAAGTAGGAGTTTAGTCTTTTTGGGATTTAGGATCAATAGGTTGTGAGAAAGCCATTGTTCTCTGGATAGTAGGACTTGTTGGGTTAGGGAATGTAGTTCAGAAATGCTATTAGAGATAGAGATAAGTGTGGAGTTGTCTGCATATTGAATGAGTGAAGATTCTTTACAAGAGGAGAAAAGATCATTGGTGAAGATGTTAAACAAAAGGGGTCCTAAGATGGAGCCTTGAGGAACACCAGTAGAGATGGGAAGAAAAGGGGAAGAAGCTGACAGCCATTTGACAGATTGTTCCCTGGCAGATAAGTAATCATTGAACCAAGTAAGTGATGAGGGGGATAGGTGTAGGCTAGCAAGTTTGGATAATAGTAAAGGATGAGAGAGAGTATTGAAAGCTTTGGAGAGAAGTAGGGAGAGACAAGAAATGTGTTTATTCTTGTCTAGGGCCTCTGCATTGATATGTGTGTTAAGGAGAGGAGGGCAGTGGTTGTGCTGTGGTGTGGATGAAGTCCGTGTTGGGTAGGGGTGAGCAAGTTATGGTCGAGGAGGTGTTTAAGAAGCTGAGAGTGGAGACATTTCTCTAGTATCTTAGAGAGGGGGAACAGAATAGCATATAGGATGGTAGTTAGAAGGTTCAGTGGAATTTCCACCTTTATGAAGAGGGATAGTAAAGAAGGATTTCCAGAGGGTGGGGACAGTAGATTCAAGAATGGATCGGTTTATTAGTATAGATATAGGATAGGCAATAGAGTCAGCAGCAAGTTTGAGGAATGTAGGAGGTAATTTGTCAGTGGAGGGAGAGCATGGTTTTAGTTTAAGTAAAAGAGATTTGATATACGTAGTGGGAACAGGCTGAAAGGAGAATGAAGTTGTGCTAGTTAGACTAGGCAGGGGAGGTATAGACTTTGAGTTACGACTAGTGGTTATGAGATTTTGGATGGAAGAGATGAAGTATTAGTTTAAGAGGGTGGCAATTTCTAGAGGGGAAGAGTTAGGGTATGGTGAGGGATTAGAGGGATGTCCAGGATAGAAAATGTTGAGAGTTGACCAAAATCTGCGAGGATTGGATTTATTGTTGAGCTGGGCAGAACTGTAGTATGACTTTTTTTCATTGGTATTAGGTTTTTTAGCAAGGTTCCTCAATTGTTTATATTTGAGAAGAAGAGGTGGTGGTTTAGTTTTAATCCAAGCTTTCCAAGTATTGTCTCTTTGTTTCATAAGGGACTTAGTCTCTGTGGAGAGCCAGGGAGCATGATTTGATTTTACTCTGATCTTCCTAGATGGAGCTAGGAAGTCTATGGTACTTAAGAAGATGTTATTAAAGGTGCTGACAGCATCATTTAGGGGGAGCTGTTTAAGGATGGACCAATCTGTGTTGTAGAGAATAGAGTTGAAGTGGGAAGAGTTGAAAGTAGATAGCTTTCGACAGTCCTTGATGAGGTGGGGTTTGAGAGTATGGAGGTTGTGTCTAAAGATGGAGGTAGGCAGATGGTCACTGAGGGAATCAAGTAAGGTGGTGGGATTGTGGTAGTGGTGGGGGTATTGGTTAGGATCCAGTCAATTATGGAGCTGGAAGTTGAATTTTTATGGAATTGATTTGGTGATGAAATAAGTTGGTGGAACCCATGAAGGTGGATGCTGAGTTGGGGAGAGTCAGTTAAGAGTTTGGACCAGTCTATGTTGATATCACTGAGGATAAGTGTCTCATGTGGTATATTGAGGGAGAACCATGATAAGATGTTTTCAAGAATGGGCAGATTGTTGCCAGGAGGAATATATATGGAAGCTATAACAAGTTTTTTATGTGGGTTCAGATGGCAGTTGAGAATGATGAATTCATCAGGGAGGAAGTTAGGAATAGAGTAGGTGTAAGGAGAGATGTTAAGGTTGTTAGAGTAGAGGATGGCTATGCCACCTCCTTTTTTTACAGGTCTGTCAGATCTGAAGATGTTATAGCCAGGTGGGAGTATTTCACTGTCTAAGATATGTGGCTTAAGCCATGTTTTTGATAGGGAAAGAATGTTGGGCTATTGAGAGCAATCCATGACTGCAACTCAGTAACCTTATTTGTTAGGCTTTGACTATTCAGAGAGTAAATGGTTAAGTCTTTGGCAGGGAATGATTGTTGTGGCTGTGACTGATATTTATTAGAGGTGTGAGATGAGGGCAGTGGAGAGTTAATTGTGGAGGAGGTGTTGGGGAGGGTGAGGGGGGAGAGCAATGATGTGGGGCCTGGGTTGGGATGGACATCGTCAGAGCAGAGTAGTTGTTTAGAGAGAGGTATGAGGGTAGTAAATGATAGAGTTTGAGAAGCTTTGACTTAGCTTTAGAGGAAGGTTTAATAACCTGTAAGAAGGGTGGTTTGTATAGGCTTGTGGCTGAGGTAGTGAAGAGATCTGGGGAGATACTAAAAGATGATACAGTTTGTGGTATATTGTAAGAGTGAGAAGTTGGAGAGCATTGGAGTGGATTATACAGATTGAAGTGGTAAGAGGTGGTGAGAGAGAGAAAAAGAAGTAGTGTAAAAGATAAAAGTAGATATTGCATGTTAGAGTAAAGTATGGTTGGGTTGGGAGAGTAGGAGGTGTCAAGGAAGTGATGTTGATAAGATTGACAGATTAATGAGGTGAGAGTGGTGAGTGACAGGAAGTGGAGCTGTAGTGAATAGTAGGACAGGAAGGGGAGGGATAGGTATAAAGGTAATTGTAATGGGGTGGGTGTGAATGGGGGTAGGGTAGTGGAGCAAAGCGAGCCCGAGCATAGTGAGGGCGAATGGAGCGGGGCTACACCCACAAGGAAGGACTAAGAAAACAATCAGAGAAGCTGATACAAAGGACAGAAATGACAGCAGGAAAGGCAGGGAGTTCTATGTAAGAGCAGAGGTGGCTGGGCTATGTTCAGGTCAGTAGGACTCTAAAAAGTTGAGACAAGAGTACTGAAGAACAGCAGGAGAGAAAAACTAGGAGGGGTGCACAGGACTGACACTATTAACTTTGATAGAAAGCAGCAGACAGGGAAAGAGGGTTAGGTAGGCAGTAGGAGCAATTCAGTTAGGAGGTATAAGTTAGAGAGGAGGAGGGTAGAATGGAGGGAATCTAAAAGAAGAAGGGATAACTAGTCAAGTGTAAAAGATAAAATAGTTACAGGGTGCATTCTGCAGGTGAGTAAGAGCCACCACAGGAGTAATCAAGGACTAATGGTAGCAGGATTCCTTAACAGATGAGGTGAACATACTTAGATGGTTTTCACTGGAGAGGGATGGACACTGGAGGTACTTGACTGTAGGTGAATATCCAGCTAGAGTGGGCCAGAGGGCGTCAAGGCTGGTCTGGTAGCTTTATTTGTTTATATGGTTTTCACTGGAGAGGAATGCACACTGGAGGTACTTAGCTGTAGGTGAATATCCAGCAAGAGAGGCCAGAGCGCATCAGGGCTGCTCGGGTAGCTTTATTTGTTTAGATGGTTTTCACTGGAGAGGGATGCACACTGGAGGTACTTGACTGTAGGTTAATATCCAGCTAATGTGGGTCAGAGGGCATCAGGGCTGGTTGGGTAGCTTTATTTCTTTAGATGGTTTTCACTGTAGAGGGATGCACACTGGAGGTACTTGACTGTATGTGAATATCCAGCTAGAGTGGGCCAGAGGACGTCAGTGCTGGTCGGGTAGCTTTATTTGTTTAGATGGTTTTCACTGTAGAGGGATTTACACTGGAGGTACTTGGCTGTAGGTGAATATCCAGCTAGAGTGGCCAGAGGGCATCAGGGCTGGTCGGGTAGCTTTATTTGTTTAGATGGTTTACACTGGAGAGGGATGCACACTGGAGGTATTTTACTGTAGGTGAATATACAGCAAGAGTGGCCAGGGGGCGTCAGGGCTGGATGGGTAGCTTTATTTGTTTAGATGGTTTTCACTGGAGAGAGATGCACACTGGAGGTAATTGACTGTAGGTGAATGTCCAGGTAGAGTGGGCCAGAGGGCGTCAGGGCTGGTCGGGTAGCTTTATTTTTTTAGATGGTTTCACTGGAGAGAGATGCACACTGGAGGTACTTGGATGTAGGTGAATATCTAGCTAGAGTAAGCCAGAGGGCGTCAGGGCTGGTCGGGAAGCTTTATTTGTTGAGATGGTTTTCACTGGAGAGGAATGCACACTGGAGGTACATGACTGTAGGTGAATATCCAGCTAGAGTGGACCAGGGTGCATCAGGGCTGATCGGGTAGCTTTATTTGTATAGATGGTTTTCACTGGAGAGGGGTGCACACTGGAGGTACTTGACGGTAGGTGAATATCCAGCAAGAGTGGAACAGAGGGCATCATGGCTGGTCGGGTAGCTTTATTTGTTTAGATGGTTTTCACTGGAGACGGATGTACACTGGAGTTACTTGACTGTAGGTCAATATTCAGCTAGAGTGGGCCAGAGGGTGTCAGGGCTGGTTGGGTAGCTTTATTTGTTTAGATGGTTTTCACTGGAGAGGGATGCACACTGGTGGTACTTGACTGTAGGTGAATATCCAGCTAGAGTGGGCCAGAGGGTGTCTGGGCTGGTCGGGTAACTTTATTTGTTTAGATAGTTTTCACTGGAGAGGGATGCACACTGGAGGTACTTGACTGTAGGCGAATATCCAGCTAGAGTGGGCCAGAGGGCATCAGGGCAGGTCGGGTAGCTTTATTTGTCTCTTTTCTGCCCCATGATGTCACCATGGTGTCACTGCAGCCATTTTGCAATGAAGGTTTAGTCGCTTCCCTGTATGTCATAGGGGTCCTTTTAGTTGATCATAGCTATTCATGATCTGCCAGCCATGGCCGACATGGAAGATCTGTTTGAGATACTGATACCGATACTGCCAAAAACAAAGACTCTTTAATGAAACCATATACATTTCTATGGTTTACAATCATGTATGTACGCATGTGCGTAAATCAGGTAGCAGAAACATTAGTGCGAGTACTATATTGTTGAACTTACAATAGCGAACAGCCACTATAGCAAGGTTTGACAGTGTAGTGCAGATCGCAGTATAGTGGGGATCGGGAAATGTACCCTTTCCTCAGTGTAGTGCGATCTCGGAGTTTGTATATATAAATAGGGGGTGGGGGTTGATATGTTTAGCGGCTAAGAGAATTTCAGTGAAGTTGAAATATTCGACATTCGACTTCACTGAAATGCTCAGTTTGGCATTTACTGTGGTTGGTGTTGTGATTTCCGAACATTTTCTTCGGATATATGCACTTCCGGCCACAGTAGTGTCAAACATGTGATAGTAAACCCATTTCTATTATATTGTAGTAAAAACACTAGAACTTTTATGCTGTTTTCTACAATAAAACATAAAACATTAATTTCTAAAGGAGAAAGAATCCCCAGAACAAGAGAGAGAGAGAGAGAGAGAGATGTTTCATTACACAAGTCCTTCTGGGTATAAAATGGTTTCTTAATAACACTTGAGCCTTACATTACAACCTTTTTATTCCAGAGGATCATCCTTACAGAAACAAATCTTTACCCAGCTGTGCCTCTCCTAGTTTTAGTGGCCTTGCTCTGTGTTTTTAAAACTTTTTGAAGAAATATTATTCTCCTGCATATGTCTGTCTCTCACCCATCACAACTTATCTAATCTGTGGGAAAAAGAAATAGTTGTCCCCTTACTAAAATCCACCAAACCCTGTAACATTTTAGCCTTCCATATGTGACAATGTGAGGTATTGCCAGCTATGCCAGGAGTAGTAGGGCATTGGATGTGTAACATATGTTAGCACAGCTAGATGGAATTTAGTAAAGAATTATATGTTATTTGAATATCAAACTGATTTGTGCAGATGCTTATGTTAAAAATGTATTTGTAAAGTTGCATGTGTTAAAAATGGACCAACAGCTGGTCCTGACTGTATTGTAACTATATCAAATATATATATGTGTGTGTGTGTGTGTGTGTGTGTGTGTGTGTGTGTGTGTGTGTGTGTGTGTGTGTGTGTGTGTGTTAACAGAGGATACTGGAAGAGAAGAGGTTAAGCTCAGCTCCAGCTAACTTTGGAAAATAGTAAGAAATTACATTACTGGGCCTCACCCATAAAGATGTTATCTCACAGTTTTGAATGAAGCCAGAGAAGCAATGTCTTTAAGAAGCATTGTTTATTAGTCTCTGTAAAAGGAGTAGAAGTTTATAATTGTTTTAGGACTTCCAAAAGCTGCCCCAGATCTGAGCAGTGCTCTTGTGTGTGCGTTATTGACATGTAGGTGCTAAATCCTGGCAGTTTCTAGAAATGGGTGGTTGCATGGAAACCAGAAGTCAGATAACCAGATGTATGTGATGTCATTCTGTGCAGAAATATGTTTAATACTAGGTGAGACTGAAATCTCAGGGCAGTCTGTTTCTTGGAACCTGACACCTACTTCGTCTTGCCTTGCTCTGTTAAGTAAGTACGAACAGTATTTCTCTAGATCAGTCAAGAAAATATAGTAAGAATAGTTATGTTTTTCTGTAACTGTATGAATCTTTCCAGCGGTATTATTTTTAATATGTCCTGTGCTAAAACTCTGGTGTTCCTGTAAATAGATACTTCATATTTTCATGTTCTTTTATTATTTATTATTAAATATATTTAAACATTTCATTGTGGCTGGTCCTTTAGAGAATATTTTAACCTTTGACAGTACTTATATCTATTGGTGACACTATGGCCACTCCTGAAGCCTGGCTGTTTGATCAACATTACCATTTGTATTAATATTAATTTCACTCAGTATAATTGTGTACCCTTGCAAGAGCCTTAGGTAGCTGGCTTTGTAGTGTCTGGTGTCTATGATAACTACCTTATAGTCTGGGCAGAAGGGGGCACAGTGAGTAAATCTGTGCCACCTTGGGATATGAAGTACTGGTTTCACAGAGAGTGCTGGAGGATTTGGTTTGGATACTCAGCTGAGGACATAACCCTATAGTGGTGCTAGTGGGGAGCCTTATTCGGGCCATGCAGGGAGATAGATATAAAGAAATCCAGACCCAGGGCTGACTGTGTTCCCTGTGCGCTCTTAAGGGAAATTGTGCTTGATACAGAGAGCTGCATCTGGAAATACTGTGTGTATACATTTTTGTTCCCAGTGACCATCCCTTTCCAGTGTCAAGGGTGAGGATTCAAGCTCCTTGATTACTGGTCCAGTGAGGGAACATCACACCATACAACATACATTTTTGTCACATCTACATAATTTCATAATTTACTGGAAAAGATACTAGACTGACAGCTCACATAATTTATATACTTATGTGACATACTTTCACAACACTGATATGGCATTATAAAAACAAAATTACATAGATTTGTACACATAAGCTCATTAACATCATGGTTGTAAATATGAATAAAAGATACCTCGATGGCACCCTTTTTTTACTTCAAAAAAGTGTTATATTCTGCATATTGCATATCCTGGAAGAGCTCAGCAGTCATAGATGTGGCCAATTTCCATAGTTATCAGGTCTCTGAGGATGTGTCTTACCATGGGGAGCAGCTTCCACATAGTGCCCTTTGCACTCCTACCTGTATAATATTCTAACATAACCTCTGCGGTTGCATGTAAAGAATCCTTAGATCCAGCCTTGATGAAGATTTTGCACATCTGCAAAATGAGCAGCACCAGAAACACTAGATCCAGGGATTTGAAATTTGCTTGCAACATAAATAGAACATGCTGGCAAGACAGATATTTGACTCAAATGATTCCCATGCTCTGGAATAGGCTCCCCATCCATGCAAAGCAGAGTATATCTTTAACCCTGTTGAAGTGCAGCCTTGACCACTGGATGGGAAATTGCAATCAATTCATTCCTGGCATGGTCCCCGTGTCTCTTATAGACATTGGCCAACAGTACACATTCCCTAACTAACATTGGGTGAGTATTGATAAATTCATCCCTGGGCTGATCTCCATGACTGTTTTATAGACATAAACCGACAGTAAACATTCCCCAACTACCATACCTCCCCACATAACTTTTTTAGCAACCTCCTAACTGACATACCCCTCCTAATGAATATCCTGCCCTGATTAAGATGCGCATATTGCAAGGAGATGCAATTGTGTTGGGTTGTGTGGTTAGGCTTATGTAAAGGCCCTGGTGGTTGTTAACCTAGTATATACTTATATACCTTTGAGCCTATGACTTGAAACTGGGAACCCGGCATACCTCTCAAGTGTTCAGATTTTTGCCTCATATTTTTGGTCTGTTTTCATCATTTTTTGGTTTTCTGACAAATGATTGGTAAATCATTGAGGATGGAAGTCAGAAAATAATGACAGTCTTTGAGTTTCAGACTTCATATCCTTCAGTACATTTATGCCAATGGAAAACCTGTTATTGTGTCAACTTTTTTTTTTAAGTTTCTAAGAGATATATTTAAAAATTGTGCCTATTTTTGGGCCCCCCCCCCCATTATTTATGGCTTTGTTCATATTTCTTACTGTCAGGGGTTGAGATGTATGGTGCCAGCCAGACTCACATTCCTGTGTCTTCAGCTGAACCTGTGAAGTCAGGAAATCTACAGTAGAATTAAAGGATTTAGGGGGCCCTAATTAGGATTAACCTTCAAAGCTGACATTGCAAGAATGTGGCCTGCAGTGCCATGACCTGAATTAATGGAGAAAGGAGATTCTCAAGTGGATTAATTGAGAAAATTTCACCTGCAGAACTGAGATTAGCAGAGTTAGCAGACACAGAATAAAATGAATCAGAGCCTCATTGGGGTTTCCAGATTCAGGGGCCCACAGTCAGATATTCAGAGAGGTGCCTTATTTTTCATAACAGCTTTGTGGATTTTCTCTTGCTTTTCATAGGTTCATACCTTAGTACTAGGCTTATTGCCTTTGTGGGCCATTTTAAGCCTAGCCAAATACCTGATGTGAGTATCAAACCCGGCACCTTGGGTCTGTAAGGTAAACACCTTAACCATTATGCCAACCTCCCATGTCTGCTTTCCTCTCATTTTCCAAAAACATGCTTTTACTCTACAGTGACCTAGGCCATGAATAAAAAGGGTCTTTACTGTATCATTTCACTCACCTCCTTAACAAACAAATACATTAATCATAGAACCAATAGCAGATTTCTTAGAATCAGAAAGCACTTCTTCAGGAAAGAACATAAGACTTTTAAGGGATAGCTGTAGCTGTAGCCAAAAATACAGCGTCAGTGGGACCAGATGGTGTCCCAGGTTGCATCTTGCATGAACTACAGAATGAACTAGCCCCCCCCCACCCCCACCTAAACATGCTGTTCGACCTCAGCCTCTCCACAGGCTATGTGCCAATAGAATGGCACACAGCAACAGTTATTCCACTCCACAAAGGTGGAGCCACAACTGACCCTGGTAACTATTGTCCCATAAGCCTGACTAGCCTGGTCTGCAAGGCTATGAAGCGCATCATCATGGAACTCATTAACAAAGACATTGGGAACCTCCAAACACTTGACCCGACCCAGTTCGGCTTTGTTAAGGGGAGATCATGCCTACTAAACCTGGTTGACTTCTTCGAGACAGTCACCAAGGCCATAGATGAGGGATAGGTGGTTCACACAGCCTATCTTGACCTCGCCAAGGCTTTTGACACCATTCCCCACTCAGATATTACAGAAAAACTCACCAGCCTGAACATAAACACCTATGTCACGAGATGGGTTGCCAACTGGCCTACAAACAGAACTCACACAGTAAGAATAGCGGGCTCCAGGTCCGACTCTAAACCAGTCACAAGTGGTGTCCTACAAGGCTCGATCCTGAGACCCCTACTGTTCGGTATATACTTCTCAGAAGTACAGGCAAACACAGGAGGACTATGGTTAACCAAGTTCGCCAATAACTGCAAACTGGGAGCCATAATTGACTCTCCGGCTGACACGGACATCATCCAAAAGAGCCTTACTGAGACGGACACCTGGTGTCAAAGTCATGGCCTCAAGCTAAATGCCAAAAAATGCATAGTCATCCCATTTATGAAAAACAAAACACCCACAAATTACCACATAGGTGGCAGCCCCCTTAATACAGAAGAGGTAATAAGAGATCTGGGGACCCAGGTAGATAGTAATCTCTCCTTTGACAATCATATTGCCAAAGTAGTTAGGAAATCCTTCTATGTGGCCCATCTAATTACTAAAGGGTTCGCATCTAGAAATAAAGAGGTTATAGTGCCCCTCTACTCGTCACTCATTAGACCCATCATAGAGTACAATGCCCCATTTGGGATGTACCTCACAAGGCACTTCCAACAGCTGGAAAGACCACAAAAGTACCTCACCAAGAGGATTACTGGTCTCGAACATATGTCCTATGCAGCCCGACTGAAAAAACTCCGGCTGTACTCAGTGGCATATCGCTTACTCAGAGGTGATCTCTGCCTGACTTACAAAGCCATGTCTAACTCAAAATTGATGGACATGCTCCACCTAAAGAAATCCAAGTCACTGCGAGCCACGCGGTCTAGTGAGCTAAACCTCTCCATAACAATAAATAGAACATGCTAGAGGGATAGATTCCTGTCACAGAGACTCCCCATGTTTTGGAACAAAATTCCAAATTACATCAGGCAGAGCCCCTCACTAACACTCTTCAAGAGAAACCTTGACAAGTGGATGGGTAACAGAAAATACACCCCTGGGATCACTTCATTGGCTCTGCTTGACAGAGGATCAGTTAATCAAACAATGGGGCAGCGAAAGCTGACACACTCTGGCTAGGCTTATAAATGCCCTTGGGCAGATAGCCTAGTAACTACCTATGAACCTGTGAACTAGCCTTTGGGGCTTTTTCTTTTATTACGTCTTTTTGTTAACCTTCCTAGATATCAGAAGCACAGTGCTGCAAAACATTTTTACAAAAATATTAAGAAAACCTACTCTTTGCAGCTTCTTTTTCATTTTAGCAGGGAGATTTTGAACAATTTTAGGGTTTGTTGTGTTAAATCTAACTATGACCATTAACTAGCCTCACAAATAAATATATTATTACATTTTTAGAAACCGATTTTTAAATAATCTGGACTACTGAAGTGCAGTTTTGTTTTAAATATTTGGCTGTATGATTTCTGCAATCGTGCCATTTGTTTTGTGCCTTGCAATTATTTGTACAGGATGTGAATTTTTTGATGTAAGAATGTGGCTTTTAAAAAAGCAAACTGACATGAAAGATGAGTATTTTTTAGAATATGAAGTCTGAAAATTATTTACATGTTTATAGCTTATATTTATCTTGATGTTTAAAGGACTATCAGAAGGAATTTTAGCAGGCTGAGTGCATTTGTGGTAAGGGACTTTGGTGGAATCTGTTTCTGGATCTTCTAGTTAACAGCTTCTCTGTCTGCATTTTACGTTAGACACACACATGACCTAAAATTTAGGCAAAGACTGACAGGTGTGCTGCCTAATTTGTATTATGCTGTTATTATCTACAGATGCTGTCCCCTCCTCCACCCATTCCACAGGTGTTACCTGTAAAAGACAGGTTTTCTTTTGTCCTTGATAAGGAGTTGCTGTAAATACCACATTGGTCACTACTGGAATAAAGGACAGGGAAAAAAAGGCTACCAGGGCTTACTAGTTCGAAATAAAAATAAAAACAGCAGATGATCTGTGGGCTCACTGCTTTAGGGGAAATGAAATAGGTGCAATATAAAATCTTGGGGATCCTAATATTCATACTGGGTGGAAATGCACTGTAGTTTAATGGTTTGGGGCACTTCTGATCCAGAAAACAAACCCTTAAATTGGGAAATGTAGTAAAACAGCACATCATTTCCTGGAAAATACAATGCTCTTCTTTTAGATTTGCAAAGTAGGGTATGAGTGAAAGAAAAAAAGAACTAAGATGCTTTCTTCAGTAGGGTGTAGTCTTTTCAGTTTAAAAGCATCCCTACTTGTCTTACATCATAGTTTATTTTTCCTGCATATTGCAGAGTAGACGAGCCACTGTCTGCTTGCATGTAAAACATTCCCTAGCCATCTACTGAATTTTACTTGCAAATTCTAGTAAAATATTACCTCTGCAGTCCTGTGTTGCACCACCATGCTGACATTTCATGCAAGGCAGAAGGATAAAGTTATTCGCTCTTGGGTTTTGCCTAAGGAAATGTTATTATACAGACAAATCCATTAACAAAGCAGTACCTTATTTAGCTGTGCTTTTCATTATGGCTTCTCAGAGTGGAACAATGCAAATGCGCTAAAGGAATAGTAAAATGTACAGATGCTTATGAATGAGTGTGTTGCATTTTACATGATCACAAATGTTCAAAATAATTTTAAGCATAATATTTGATTCCACACCCACTGGCTTCAGTAATTAATTAATTAGAATTTCTTCCTGTTCACTTCGTAGATTGCACTGAGAATTCATCCCATACCAGCTAACACAAATATCTTATCTTGCTGCTGTATTTATGGAGCGAAATTCAAGGCAGTCAGATGAAGTCAGTGTCTCAGCCAAGAGAAGTAATATAAAAACGTAAAATAAAATATTTATTTTTTTAAAAATCTACTCTGAAATAATATTTAGAACTATAATAGCATATAGAGAAACATAAATCCACATATGGAATTGGTTACACTTGGCCATTTGTTTCAAGCAGCTAATACAGTTGTTAATAAAGTAACCTGCTTATGGAGATACAACTGTATTAAAAAAATATGTATTTATGTGAAACCTGACAGCCTGAGAGAAGTGGACTTTTTAATTCAACTTGGTAAAGAGGTAAAAGAACTCTATTTCAATTAAAAGATAAAAGTCTGCTTTACCTGGTGGAGGGTATATTCATATATCTTTTTGTTTGTTAGGTTATTCTTTCCCATGTGACTGAATGGTTACTTTTTAAATTGTATTTATTTGCTAGGATAATAGACTAATTTTTTGTGGACCCTTTTTAACCATGCCACAGGGGTATAAAGTATATATGGACCACAGTGAACTTGTTAGTTAAGGAAAGGATTAAGTACACTAAAGGTTAATTTGCTGCTTCCTTTAATCCCGGGTTTGAGTCTGTCAGTTTCTATTTGCCTACTGTGTGACTCTGAGCGCACTGACCAACTCACTTAACATGAATGTTTTCAAGGCCGAGTCTAAAATGTACACTTTTGTCCCCATTGGGCATACCCAGGTAATAAATAAAGGGGAAAAAAATGCATATTTTCTGGGATGAGAGGAAAGTAGAGAACTTAATAAAAAAAAAAAGTGCCAACAAGGAAAGAGTATAGTGTGTCAGCCACCACTTATCTGTTAGCCGTTGTGTGCTGATCTGATAACAAGCTAATTTTATTAAACTCTTTTTCTCCCTGTGATTAGTTTATCTGATATTTTGTTTAGCTGGATGTAATAACTACTTGCTAAATGATTAAACTTGTAAGTCATTATGTCATCTTTCTGATTCATGTGTTAAATGAGGCCTTTTTTTTCCTGAGTTCCCAGTGAAAATGGGCCCAAATAAATAAATAAAACTCCATACAGACAGTAATGAACGGTCAGAATTAAACCTTAGACCCTGGATCATTGAGACAGAAATGCCATAATCATTAAGTTCTTGTCTGCTGATGTTCTGCAGTTGATCGAAGCCCAACAAACATGCATAACTCTTCCTTTCTTCTGTTTTTGCAGTTGTTACACTCAGTGGATCCACAAGCATATCTTGTTGTGAACAGTTAATTTTCATGCATTTCTGGCACTTTCCATACATTGGTTTAGTTTGAAGTCAGATGGCAAACTATGTCTGTACATCTGAACCAAGTCACATTAATCACAGGAGCAAAAGGATGAGGGGCAAATATTCTTTAAGCGGTTAGCGTTGTCACCTCACAGCAAGAGGTTCTCCAGTTCAATTCCCGACTGGGGTGCCTCCTCTGCGGAGCCTGCATGTCTTCCCTATTTTTGCATTGGTTTCTCCGGGTGCTCCAGTTTCTTCCCACATTCCAAAGACATGCATCTGGAGCATTTCTCCTTGGGCCTCTGCTGAAAATGGGATCTGTCCCAGTCGGACTTTCCCAGTAAACAAATGTTAAATAAATAAATAAGGCCCTTATAGGACATGTTTCATGCTAATTAAAAGGTATCCTGGGACATTGTATTGTGTCAGTCTTGAATGTTAGCCAGAAGTGCTCTTTGCAGCACCAGCAGTGTGCCCAGTACTGACTCCTTCTGCAGTCTGTACAGAGTTACACATGTTGGTAACATATCTAAATATGATTGTAGATTCTGTTTCATAAGACACATTGCTCCTAGTACTATTGGAATTGTCTGGGTATATTTTTTCCACATTGCACTCATTTCTGACTGCAAATCCTGATATTTTATGACTTTGTGTTTCTCTGTACACAAGACACTGTAGTCAGTGGGTGTAGCTATTTGAATGATCAATGCTAGTTTAGTCTTCTTTTCATGGACCACTAAATCCGGTTTTCTAGCATCTATCTTTTGAACTGTTGGCAATGGATGATCCCATGTGATGTAGACTTCATCATTTTCCATAATGCTTTGTGACTCATGTTTCCATTGTTTTTCAGCCACTTCAATACCATAATGTTTGCACAATCCCCAGTGCAACAGTCTTGCCACATTAATATGCCTTTCAGTATATAGTCCTTCTGTCCTTAGTATGTCACAACAAGCAACAAGGTGTGCAACTGTTTCCAATTCTGTTTTACAAAACCTACATTTGTCTGTTTCTCCCACATGTTCAATGGACTTTGCAAACCAATGTGTACTTACCCACTATCTTGGGTCACTCATATTAACCTTTCATCTTTTGGTTTGAATTTGCGTCTTCTTAACCATTCCTGCATTTGATCCTGATCAACATGAGGTTCTTCCAGGAGTTTTCTATACTTGCAACTATAGTTATGCATTTTCCAAATTTCTTGCCTTCGCATCTGATCCTTCACCTTATATTCTTTCTTTTGTTTTTTGACACATTCACTTGCTGCCTGATTTTTTTTATTTACTTCTGGTTTGATTTCCATTCCCGCTTGACGCCGATATGCTGCTGTTAGACTAAGCAGGGAAGTAATTTTAAATTTATTCTCCTCACATTTCAAAACTTACACTGTTTGCGTCTTGTGAGGTCAGCAAGTCAGAGGTCCAACATCTTCACTAATCTTCTGTTTACATCCTTTCCACAGTCTACACATGTTCAATACCCAGACGACTACTATCATCTCTACCTCAAATACCCTGCACACTCTCACCCAAAACTCCTTCAGCTCTGTAGAACAATGGCTTTCCAATAACCAACTAATTCTGAATCCCAAAAAGACCAAACTCCTGCTCTTTCTCCCAAAATCACTCAACCATCAGAAACCCAACTTCACCATAACTTTACTTAACAACACTCCCATCAATGTCAAAACCCACACCAAACTTCTTGGAGCCATAATAGACGATCAACCAAAATTCGATCTACATGTTCAAAACTGTATAAAAAAAAAACATCAAAAACTTGGTCTTCCCTACAGAAATAAAACAATCCTTACAAAAAAGTCACATACTGCCCATGCCTACCCAGTCTTCTGTATAGCTCACAAATCCTTACCAACTTGCAAACATGCGTGCTAGGAAAACTTGAGATCACCTACAACAAAATTGCCAGGTTTGCAACAAATCAAACCTGTCTGTCTCTCATCAGTGCCACTCCCTTTAGGCTCTAAATTGGTCAGAATTCCCACACCGACTTCTATCCTTACAACTGCTTGTAATTCACAACATCCTTAATAAGCCCTCCTCATGCCCTAACCTTTCCTCTCTCATCTCTCTCCATACACCTACTAGAAACCTAAGGAGCTCAGATCAGCTACTCTTAAGAAATTTATTAACCTAAATGATCTATAGGTCAAATTGTATACAGTCACACCCCTGCCCTAAACTGCAACAAACTCCCTCTGGCCATACATACAATACCTCACAGACTGGAATTCAAAAAAGTACTCAAAGAACACCTTCAAAACTCCTGGACTTGCCACTGTAAGCCTTGAATTTCACTATCTTACTGAACAGTTAATACTAACACTGGTGACCCCTAACCCTCCAGTTGCACTCTCAACTCAACTCCAAATAGCTTCTCTTTCTTACCTCTATTTTTTACTCTCTTCTTCTCTTCCTCCTTCCACATATTGCTCTCAAAGACTTCCTTAACTCTCTCACTTAAAATATGTTACCTCCACTCTTCTCCTGGGCTCCTCTTTTACTTACATAACAAAAAACACACACAAACACACACACACACCCCCCCCCCCACACACACACACACATATATATACAGACACACACACACACACACACACACACATATATATATATATATATATATATATATATATATATATATATATATATCATGGAAAATGTAATGTCATGATTTATGTATGTTGAAAACGTAAACATGTATGTTGAAAATGTTACAAATGCCTCAAACTATGTATGCTGTAATGTTACAAATGTATCTAAGACACTATGCAGTTTATTTTGTAGAATGTACTTTGTGGTTATGTGGAGCTTTTCTCCCCGGGCCTCCACTTTAAAGGGCTCTGGCTCAGTCAGACTTTCCCGGTCAATAAATCTCAGACAAAATTAAATAAATAAATGTGTGCAGTCTCACAATTTCAGATCTATATCTGTAATCAATTTCAGGGAGGCCCATACCTCCTTCGGAACAGGAAATACATATACTTGGTATGTAGTGATTTTTATAAATCATTAGACGAGCATGAAGCATCCATCTTGTGAATTTTGTTTCTAGATGTCAACCCTGTTTTCAGAATTAATTTAAGTCTTCTGAAAGCCCTCAACCTTCCCTCAGGAAATATCATCAAATATAACTCCTCCTACTATCACTAGGGAACAGGTCCTTAATGCTCTCTCTAAGACCAAGAATAATGCATCAATGGGCCCAGACAAGATCCCAAGATACCTTCTAATTAGCAAATATTGCCAAGATGTGCCATGCTGATAGACTCCTACCCAAGAAGACTGAATGCTGTAATTAAATCAAAAGGTGTTTCAACAACATATTAGTTTAAGGGTGTGCACACTTATGCAATCAGCTTATTGTACATTTTATTTTTCATATTTTTCCCAACAGATTTGTTTGTCTTTTAATTGAATTGTACAGGTTATAGGTCACATTAAAGGTGGGAAAAGTTTTTAAATGATTTATTGTTGTCTCATTTTTATATATATCACAAAAAACTGTCATTTTAACAGGGTTGTGTAAACATTTTATATCCACTGTAGGTTCATAGATTAGTACTAAGCTAACTGACCTTCTGGGCCATTTTAAGCCTAGCCAATTAACTCATGTGAGAATCAAATCCTGCACCTTGTGTTTGTAAGGCAAATAATTTAATCATTATGCCAACCTCCATCTTTGTCTATGCTTGGGCATTTTCCACGGTTGTGGATTAAACAGTAAGACAAGCAG
Source organism: Protopterus annectens (assembly GCF_019279795.1). Lineage (NCBI taxonomy): Eukaryota > Metazoa > Chordata > Ceratodontiformes > Protopteridae > Protopterus > Protopterus annectens. Next base: position 1,646,223,817 of record NC_056729.1, on the reverse strand, counting down.
TGACGGAGTTCTAACCAGAGTAACTTTTTTTGAGCAAAGCAATAGTGCGACCAGTAGGGTAGGCTAGCTGTGAAGTTTGCAGTTTTGTTGTAGCACTGTTCTAGTATGTTCAGCTGGGTGGTTTGTAGATTGATAAGTATGGGCATCCCATACAGAAGGGTTGGAAGTACATATGCTGTTAATTCTGGACAGGAGACCAAGCTTTTGATGTGTTGACTGTTTCTTTTTTATGGAGATCAAATTTCATATTTTCATCAATTACTGCAACAGCAACTTGGGGGGTGAAATGATTTAAATTGTGGTGGTATTGGAAGAGATTATGGTGAAGTTAGCATTGATCTCTTGGAATGTTTTAGAAGTAAGGAGGAGAAGTTTGCTTTTTTTTTTGGGGGGGGGGTCAGTAGAAGCTGGAAGTTATAAAGCCAAGCCTCTTCAGAGAGGAGATACTCTTGTGTTACTTGCTGTAGATTTTCAATAGCTTTTGCTGAACAGATGAGTGCTGAATCATCTGCTTACTGTACTACAGAGATAGTTTGGTTGATTTCTCTAGTTCACTAATGAAAATATTGAATAAGAGACGTCCAAGGTTGTAGTCTTGTGGAACCCCTATAGATATAGGAAGGAAGGAGGAGCTGCCACTAGTCCATTTGACTGTGTAGTGTCTGTCAGATATGCAACTGGAGAATCATGACTGGGATGGACTATCTACTCCAGTGGAGAAGAGTCTGTTAAGAAGTTTAGGATGGGAGACTGTATCAAAGGCTTTGGACAGGTCAAGGAATACTGGACATGGCTATCTTTGACTGAGTACTTGATTAGAATGCTTACTGGGTAGGGTACTTCATCTACTGTTAGTTTAATATCCTCAGTAGGAGGGTTATCCAGAGTAAGAGTAGTATGTTTAAGGTTAAGGAGAAGTTTTTTTGTGATGAAGGAGGTTTGTATAAGTTTGAGTGATATAGTATTTGGAGATTCACTTTACAATGGCAAATTTCCAAAAGATCGAATTTCATATGGTAGAGACCATATGAATGAACTTTTGGAACCTCAAAATTGTAAAATAAATCCACAAAAACAAAAAAAAAAACTTTCTTACCATTATTGCAGGGGGCAAGCCTCCCCTGCACCCCCACACCCCCGCTATTTAAATTTACCAACTCCGAGATCGCACTACTGCGAGGAAAAGGGAAATCTGCATACAGTGTGGAATGGGAGATCTCCATTCATAATGTCGAGATTCCAAAACTTCGATCATATGGTCTCAGCCATATGAAATTCGATCTTTTGGAAATTCGGCATTGTGAAGTGTTCCCAGTATTTGGTTATTGAACAGTCTCTTGTATAGGTATACAGGTAGTTGTGGTTTGTCTTTTAAGAATGCGTTGACTGTTTGAAAAAATTGGTTAGCTATACTTTTTGTGAAGTGGGTTGTTATGGGAATTGGTCAGGTTATACATCCAGGGTGGATGAGTTTGTTTATTGATAACCAGAATATTCTAGGGTTAGTATGACCTGTTTTTTGTTGCCTGGTATAGTATGATCTTTTATATGATTTGATCTTAATTTTGCTCTGATTTCTATGCTGTCATTAAATGTAGAGATCGATCCTTTTTTATTAGTAGCTTTGTTTTTTTGTTAACCAAGGAGCTGGGTTGAATTTAACTTTCTAATAGAGGCATTATTGTTAACTCTATCTAAGAAAGTGCTTTTGAAGAAGGATCCAGCTTCATCCAGTGGAAGTTATATTAGTAGATGCTAACTGAGTGATTTTAGGGTACTAATAAAAGTACCAAAGTTAGTTGTGTTGCGAGATTGATGCAGTGTGTTTTTGGGGTGAATGGACACTCACTCACAATAAAGATGGGTAAGTGATCACTTAGATTGTCTAGTAGGGAGGCAGTGGACATATGTTTTTCTGTTAGATTTGTGAGGACCTAGTCCAGGGTGCTTGTCCGTTGCTGTTTTTGTTGCATCTTGTTGGTTGTACATACAAGTTGAGTAAATTCATGCAGGTTAAATGTTTTTGTTAGAGGATATATTTTTTACTGTTAGCCAGTCAGTATTAGAATCTCCCATTACAATGGATTCTTGACAAGCAGATGAAGAGACCCATGAGAGGAATTCCTTGGTTGTGTCAGTGTTATTTCCAGGGGGATGTGTACTCCTACAATAGAAATGCTTTTATGGTTGTTTATTTTCAGAGTTAGTTGGGGGTGGGGGTGGGGGGTGTTGGATGAAGTGAGAGGTTGAGTAGTTGTTTATACATGATAGCAACCCCATCTGCACTTTTCTTTTTTTTCTGTCAAGTCTATGGATGTAAGCTAGGGAAGGTCTAGAGATGAGGAAAACACTTCATCATGAATTTCCTGGTTTATAGATTCATATATAGATTCATAGATTCATACCTTATTAGGCTAACAATCCCAGAGGCTTTTCTAAGCCTAGCCAGTTTTCGTAAAAGAATAATGATGTCCTGTAGCCATATAGGACATTTAGGACCAGGAATTTAGATGTTACCTCTGTCCATAAGGGACAAACCTGCCAGGCCAGGTGCAAATTCCTTATTCCCCATCCACTGGTCTAGGTTTCAGTTAAACTGCGTAATAGACAAACTCAGCTTCACATGGACGGGAAGCCTGTTCCAGAGGAGGGGCAGTCTCTGGGACACATAGCTGTCTCTCCAGCATCTCCGTTTAAATCACAGACAAATTTCAGGTCCCTAGACCTTGTATTTCTGGTACTCTTTGACATATTAATATGCAGGAGATTCATAGGTTTGGGAGTTTGCAGATGCTTTGTAAACCAGGCATAGATCACCCATCAGCAATCTATAGGAGACTGAGTAGAGAGAAAGGGCTATGAGGCACTCTGCATAAGGCAGGTTTGTTATGCTTTATATTCTTTTTGTAAGGACCCACTGCGATTGCTCTAGTTGCTGCATGTGCTGGGTTAGGTACATAACAAAGGGGCATTGTATTCTATGACTGGTCTAATAAGGACAGAGTACTGTGGGATGATCTCTTTGGACCTAGATTCCATGCCTTTACTTATAAATTGTGCAACATAAAAGGATTACCTCACAACTGTGGCCACATGGTGGCCAAAGGTAAGGGTACAGTCTATGTGAGTATCCAGATCCCTGACCACTGGGTCGACTCTTAGGGGTGTTATTATCAACACAGTAATTAGCCAGGATGCTTGTCTTCCCAAAGGGTAAAATTATGCATTTCTTAGCATTGAGTTTAAGACCATGGCTTTGGCAGCATTTGTTAGTCAGAGATAGACCTTCTTGAATAAGGTTAGTGTCTGCAGAGGAGTTGATGATAAACGCCAGCTTACAATCATCTGCAAACTTACTCAGCCATAAACATTCAGCATTTGCTTACATTTCAGAGAAATAGATGCCAAAAAGAAGCAGGCCCAGTACTAAGCCCTGTGGGACTTTGCTAGTGACTAGCCTGTTCCATGTAATCTTCCATGCATTGTTTTAATGTAGAAAAAAGAAACTTCTTATAATTCTTAGACACTAAAGTATGCTTAAAAAGAGCATTTTTTCATCTTACTTTTTAATGCTATACAAATGGTCTCTAATTCTATCTTTTAAAAAACTAGTAGTCATGCCTACATAAAAGGCACAACAACCCGAGCATACACTTAAGTAAACCACCCCTTTAGATCTGCAACTGAGCCTACCAGGTACTTGTAACATATAAGGCAAACAATCTAAAGAAAAACAAGGGCCCTCTAAAATGTAACGACAAATTTTACCCTCTCTACATTTAAACATTCCTTTATTTCATTAGTTATATAAGTTGACCATTTTATTTTAGTACTGCCTTTAAAAAGTAAAGTTTTCATATTGACCTTATTGGTATATAAAAATTAGTGGTGTTACTTACTACGTTAACTAAATCTTTGTTTCCCTCTAAAATCTTCCAGTTTTTTTGCATAATTGAACATATTCTGTGACTATCCACTGTCATGTCAAAATTATACAACAATCTCTTCTCAGTCACCCCTCCTTTCTCTTTTTGTTTACACTCTCAATTACTAACAAAAGATTTCTTTAAAATCAGAGGAAATATATTATCTGTTTTAGACAAGATTTCCTTTTCTGTATTCACTAATAATTCTTTACTATAGCCCCAAGCTTCAAATAACTTTGTAATAAGGGACATTTCTTCCCCCAAAATATTATCATTGCTAGTCATTCTACTTGCTCTAATATACTGTCCTCGCTGTAGGTTCTTTTTCTTAAGCATGGGATGATTACTTTTACGATGGATATAATTATTTCCAAAGGTCTCTTTTCTATGACTACTGCTCTTAAACTGATTACCCTCTCAATCCTAATCTAGACATACATCTAGAAAATTCATTATAGTACCACTCTCACTTATTGTAAATTTCAAAAACTCAGATCTAGAATTTAATAGTTCTAATAAATCTGAACAGTTTGCAGAAGTACCTTCTATTATTAAAAATAAATCATCAACAAATCATTTATAATAAATCACTCTAGAAGTACTCATTATTGATTTATAAATGTTATGTTCCCACCAGCCTAAAACAGTGCTAGCTAAAGCAAAGGCTGCTGAGGATCCCATAGCAACCCCTTTATTTTTTTTTTTAATAAAAATTCTTGTTAAATATAAAATAATTATTCTCTAACTTGTAACATATTACAATAAAATTTAATAGACTGGTTGGGAAACATAGTGAATTTGTATAAAAATTTCTGACATAGTCTATCCCAATCTCATGAGGTATACTGGTGAACAGAGAACAAATATCACTAGTGCAAATGCAATTATTGTTGGGGTCAAAATTATAGGAAGAGTTAAATATTCCAAACTTCTCTAAAAAATCCCAGGAATCTCTGATGTATGATTCTAACTCTTGTACCACCGGGTTTAATATAATATAACATCCTCTAAAAGAGAAATTCTTCCTATGATATACTATGGTGCTGACACAATCGGCCTAAATTTTTTTTGGGGATCTTTGTGTATTTTCTGTATCCCAAAAAGTAATCCTATCTTATGGTTATCTATCTTACAAAAATTATACTTTTCAATATCCAAACTTCCATCCATTAATTTTTCATTTAAAAATTAATATACGTTTTTAAAACTTGTTTTGTATAACAGTTGCACTTACTGAAAAATATTCTTTATTTTCCAGAATTTTTCCATGTTGGATAAATACACTTTCTGATCCATTAAAACTAACCCTCCCCCTTTATCGGCTTTCATTATTCTTAGTTTTTTGTTATTTCTAAGTTGTCTTAGAGCATTTTTTTCAATTAAAGTTAAATTATGATGACATATCACTTTTTTATCCAAAACTTGCCCAATTTCTCTTTCACATACAGTTTCAAAAACATTTAAAGTATACATAAATTTTGAGTTATACACTGAAGGTTTTTACAAATGCTGGATTTCTAATGCTCACAACTTTCAAAACATAACTTAAATTTATTTTATGTGTGAACTGTTTCAAATCCAGTAAAGTTCTACACAGGTCAGTTCTACAAGAGAGAATAAAAATCAATCTGAGCTTCAACAGGTTTTCGTGAATCAGCTTTAACTTAAAACTAGATAAATTAAAGAGTCTCATATTATACCTTTCTAATTGTCCATCGAGGAATCCAACCTTTTTCACCCTCGAGTTTTCACTGTTCACCTCCATGGCACCTTATCTTCCTTCTTTTGTAAAAAAAAATCTTGGGTCTCGCTCCTAAATTGACAGTCTCAGTTGTCCTACTATGATTGAAAGAATGAAATGGTAATTCTTGAATGTCCATATTACCTCCATGTTGACTCTCTGCAGCTTCATGTTTATATCCTTTACATTCACATTCTCTACTTATTACATCTCTAGTGACATTTTGATCTCCTCCTCTTTCATTTGCATCTTTGAATTCTGTCTGGTGGAGAGGTTTAAAGGGATCTCGAGCTATTAACTCTCTTTGCACCTGATTAAACTCCTTACATATAGTCCGAGTATTATTTTTAAATTTTATATCAAAATTTATAAGCTGACTGAGAGTCATAATCCAAAATGTCCCTTTGCAGATTCTTATTTTTATGAATGGTTAAAGTTTTCTCAAAACACAAAATGTCCCTAATAATAGTGCTGACAGAGATGTTCTAAGAGAGCTCTGTAATGATTTAAATAAGTTGAGGAAATACAGAGCTGTTGATATAGAGAGCAAGTATTTTGAGTGCTGTATTCATTTGAAAATGACACCTAAAGGTTTACGTTTTTTCAAATGTCCAAAGGGAGTTACTGCAAGCTACCCGTTTTTTTTTTTTATTTTTTTTTTATTCTAAGTTTTTAACAATGCTGGTCTGGATTTCCTGAAAATGTTGGTTAAAATAATGGCAGCAATCTGAAGGGAATCAAAGAGAATATAGTACAGAATCTTGTTAAGAGCACCAGTTTTTAAACTTAACTATGAGAACGTGTTGCAGCAGGTAGTATGGTTTGAGAAAACATTAACCATTCATAAAAAGCAGAAACTGCAAAGGGACATTTTGGCTTATGAATCCCAGTCAGCTTATAAAATGTTTGATTTAAAATTTAAAAATAATACTCAAATTGTACATAAGGAGTTTAATCAGGTGCAAAGAGAGTTAACAGTTCAGGGTTCCTTTAAACCTTTCTACCAATCAGAATTCAAAGATGCAAATGCAGGAAGGGGAGATTGACATGTCACTACGGATGTAATAAGTAGACAATGTGACTATGAAGGATATGAACAGGAAGTTGCAGAGAGTCAACATAGAGGCAATACGGACATTCAAGAATTACTGTTTCATTCTCCCAATCATAGTAGAACAACTGAGATTGTCAATTTAGGAGTCAGACCAAAGATTTTTTTTACAAAAGGATGAAAAGGTGCCGAGGAGTCGAACAGTGAAAACTCGAGGGTGGAAAGGGTTGGACTCCTCAATGGACAATTAGAAAGGTATAATATGAGACTCTTTATCTAGTTTTAAGTTGAGTCTGATTCATGAAAAATTGTTTGAACTCAGACTGAATTTTGTTCCCTGTCATAGAACTGACTTGTCTAGAATTTATTGGATTTGAAACAGTTCACATGTAAATGAAATTTAAGTTATGTTATGTTATGAAAGATGTGAGCATTGGAAGTTCAGCATTTGTAAAACCTTCAATGTATAACCCAACATTGATGCATACTATAAAAGTTTTTGAAACTGCATGTGAAAGAGAGATTAGGCAACTTTTTGATAGTAAAAGTGATAAGCCATATTAAAATTTAACTTAAATTGAAAAAAAATGCTCTTAGAGAACTTAGAAATAACAAAGAACTAAGAGTAATGAAAGCCAATAAAGGGATAGGTTTAGTTTTAATGGATCAGAAAGTGTATTTATCCAGCATGGAAACAATGCTGGAAAATAAAGAAGAATATGTTTCAGTAAGTGTGAGTGTTATACAAAAAGTTTTAAAAATGTATATTCATTTTAAATGAAAATTTAATGGATGGAAATTTGGATATTGAAATGTATAATTTTTGCAAGCTATATAACCCTAAGATAGGATTATTTTTGGGATACTGAAAATAAACAAAGATCCAACCCCCCCCCCCTCCTTAGGGCGATTGTGTCAGTACTATGGTAGATCACAGAAGGAATTTCTTTTTTAGTGGATGCTGTATTAAACCCAGTAGTACAGGAGTTAGAATCATCCATCAGAGATTCCTGGGATTTTTTTAGAGAAGTTTAGAATGTTTAACTCTTCCTATAATTTTGATCCCGACAATAATTGCATTTATACTAGTGATATTCTTTCTCTGTTCACCAGTATACCTCATTAGACTGGGAAGACTGTCAGAAAATCTTTACATAAGTTTCCCAACCAGTCTATTAATTTTTATTGTAGTACGTTACAAGTTATGTTAGAGAATAATTAGTCTACATTTAACAAGAATTTTTATAAATAAATGAAAGGGGTTGCTATGGGATCCCCAGCAGCCCCTGCCTTTGTTAACATTGCTTTAGGCTGGTGAGAACATACACTTTTTAAATTGATAATGAGTACTTCTAGAGGGGATTATTATAAATGATTTGTTGATGATTTATTCTTAATAATAGAAGGTACTTATGCAAATTGTTTAGATTTATCAGAACTATTAAGTTCTAGATCTGAGTTTTTGAAATTTACCATAAGTGAGAGGGGTTCTAGAGTGAATTTTCTAGATGTATGTCTAGATTAGGTTCAAGGGAGTAATCAGTTTAAGAGCAGTAGTTATAGAAAAGAGACCTTTGGAAATAATTATCTGGATCATAAAAGTAACCATCCCATGTTTATGAAAAATAACCTACAGAGGGGACAATATATGACAGCAAGTAGAATGACTAGCAATTATTATATTTTGAGGGAAGAGATGTCCCTTATCATAAAGTTATTTGAAGCTAGGGGCTATAGTAAAGAATTATTACTGAATATAGAAAAGGAAATGTTGTCTAAAAAAGATAATGTGTTTCCCCCAATTTTAAAGAAACCTTTTGTTAGTAATAGAGAGTGTAAATAAAAAAGAGAAAGGAAGGGTGACTGAAAAGAGATTAGTGTGTAATTTAGACATGACAGTGGAGAGCTACAGAATATGTTCAATTATACAAAACAATGGGAAGATTGAATTTTCTAGATGTATGTCTAGATTAAGTTCAAGGGAGTAATCAGTGCTCCACCTAGTTTTGTATATACCAACAGTGTCAATATGAAAACTTTACTGTTTAAAGATAGTACTAAAATAACACTGTCAACTAATATAGCTAATAAAACTAAAGGAATGTTTAAACCTGGAGAGTGTAATGTTTGTTCTGGTCCCCATCAATAATCACATCACACCAAACGACGTTTGACTACCTTTATTAAACTTCCATAAACATAACTTTGTTAACCAATATTTAATAATTACAACTGAAATGCAGTATAGCTGATTTTAATTCACAGTATAAACATCCATGTAATGTTAATCAGGATAGCGTTACCTCACTCATCCTGACCCAGTAAGCAGCGTACATACCTCCTCTCGCTTACTTTACTTATGAAGCAGCATCCCACCACTCACTTCATTTGCCATTAATTGAATTACACATCCAACCAAATAAGCAGCTTCCTTGCCTCTGCTCATTTATTTATTTATCAAGCAGCATCCAACTGCTCACTTTCCTTTCCTAACTCATTGAAATAAACATCCAAAACCAGAGGGGGAACAGAAGAGGACAGGTCTGCCCCTCTTCTTCACCCTGGTCCGATCGATAAAGTAACCACAATCCCTAGTATTTCACCAAAAAAGGGGAGGGAGGGCAGGTAGCAAGTTCACACCAAAATGTGACACTTACCCAGTTACACTTGCATAAACCCCTTAATCCCCCCAAAATGTGACACTTACCCAGTTACACTTGCATAAACCCCTTAATCCCCCCAAAATGTGACACTTACCCAGTTACACTTGCATAAACCCCTTAATCCCCTCATTACCCTTACCTCATTTCCTTCCGATCATCCCTCATTCTCATTTAAACCTTATATCCCCCCTACCCTCTTAACTCCCACTAATATCTTTATCTAACCCCCTTTGAAGATGTCCCTGGACAATTTAGTTTGTTACCAAACCTCATTTGTCCTGGTTCCATTCAATAAGCACATCACACCGAATGACATTTGACGACCTTTATTAAACTTCCATAAACATAACTTTGTTAACCAATATTTATTAATTACAACTGAAACATAGTATAGCTGATTGCAATTCACAGCATAAACATCCATGTAATGTGAATCAAGACAGTGTGACCTCACTCATCCTGACCCAGTAAGCAGCATCCATACCTCCACTCGCTTGCTTAAGAAGCAGTGTCACACCACTCACTTTATTTACTATTTATTGAATTACAAATCCAACCCAAATAAGCAGCACCCTTACCTCCACTCGCGTATTTTATTTATCAAGCAGCATGCAACTGCTCACTTTCCTTTCCTAACTCATTGAAACGAACATCCAACACCATCGGGGGAACAGAAGAGGGCAGCCCCTCTTCTCTGCCCACCAGCCTCACCAGGCTGTACCCCCTCCTTCATACCAAAATTTCCAACAAACCTTCCAAACAAACTGAACTGGACATAAAAAAACGTCAAAGTCAAACATCATTCAGTGTATTCCAAGTTCACTGCACCAAACTGAATCTCTGTCATCAATATGCCAAAGCTGTATTATATAAATACCCAAAGCAACCAAATACATAAGCACTATAATTAAAACCAATGATACCATTCTAACGTCAAGTAACCATGCTGTTGTAAAACATTTGTACTTATACCCAGATCATTACCTGCCAAATGCCCAACAGTACTGAAAAGCACAATGCCATCCAACAAATGAAACCCAGTATTAGAAATCAAAACATCTGATGACCACAGTAGTATCTGCTGACCCAAACACCACCCTCACAAAGAATTCAAAACATCCCTAAATGGAATACCCCAAAGCTAACTCAAAGAACATCCATCTACCACCACCAACCCTCACAACAATTCTTGTCAATAGCCATAACCTGTCAGTCTTCACCCTGTCATACTGAACCCCAACCCTTAAAACATCTGACCAGCTCATCCCAGAATTCTTAAAATCACCTAATACTGTCACCTGTATAACCATACTAATCATAACTAAATCCACCTCAACCAAAGTACCTTACATTATATCTAAGCCTAAACACAATAACAAAATCCTGTAATGTACTAATCTGTACCTTTCTATTCAGTAACACCCCTCCTCCAAATATCCTTCCATCCTAAGCATCCATCCTCTAAGCATCCTTCCATCCTGCCAGCTGACAAGCCAAAACCATTCAGCCTACATCCACTGTTAACCCCTTTGCTTGGACCTTCAATCTTCTGCTTAAACAGTAACCAGTTCATCAATCATCCCTACCTACATGCCGGGTTTATATTAGAACATCAAAGTTTCAAAACTTTGAATGTTCTAATATCGACGCCTATTCAGCAAAAGCTGAAAACATTGAACATACAGAACAGCAAATTTTTTCCTAGGGAAAACATTCGCTGTTCCAAAACACATACACACAACACAAGCACACCAAACAAACAGCAATCTACACATACACCTAAAATCTTACACCTAACCCTACACTAAACTATACACACATCACTAACTATCCACTTACCTTAACCCAAACCCTAACCCTAAGGTCCGTCATTATCGCACACTCACCTCACCCATGCCCTAACCCTAACTCACCTACCCCGCCCTAACCCCCACATCCACACAATCGCACACTTACCTGACCCATGCCCTAACCCTAACTCACCTAACCCACCCTAACCCTCACGTCCACACAATTGCACACATACCTAACCCCCACCCTAACCCTAACCCTAACTCATCTAACCTGCCCTAACCTCATGTCCACACAATCGCACACATACCTAACCCGCACCCTAACCCTAACAAACCTAACCTGCACTCAATCGCACACTTACCTGAACCCAACCCATAACTTTCCACCACAGTGCTGAAAATACTGAAGCAACAGAAATGGACAACCGTATTCTTTCCCTAGGAAAAAATTTGGTTTTCTGTTGCTTCGATATTTTCACCTTTCTCTGAATAGGGGTCGATATTAGAACATTCAAAGTTTTGAAACTTCGATGTTCTAATATAGACCCCACACGCCTACCTTGCAAGCCTTGTCAAACTCTGTACCTAGTCTTAAATTCCTATCCACTGCTACCAAATCCAATGGAGAACAGTGCTACACTCCCAAAGTAGCATGGCCACTGAACAACCAATGTGCCTAGTCTTACCACAGGAAAACTCAAACCCGACTACCATGCCCACAAAATGCAACCCAGTCTCACATTGTTGTAACACCTCCCCACTGTGAACAACCCCAAACTCTTCATAAGAATCCCCCAAAACTGCTTCACCCTACCCCTGATGTAGGTCATCCTCACCTATCCCTATGTTACTCCCAGTCTGCCCAATGATGTGCCTTAATGAGTAAAGTAGAATTACCTATGACCCACCTCACTGTGAACCACTCCAATGGCAGGAACCCCCAGAAGAATCCATCACATTTCAAACCCACTTCCTTCTGGCCACTGACTGATGCCCAGTCTGTGCTTCCCAGTCTACAAAAGAAAAGGAAACTGTAATTCTCAGCACACACACAAAGAAAACTTCTTAATGACACTGGGTGCTGCCAAGGCCTACCTTGTTTATCAGATACACAGCCAATACTCTGCCCCACCCCCTTACCTCAATTACCAGGCACCACCAAATCCTCCATCAAATCATTTCACAGCCAGAGAAGGACCATACTGTGGAAAAAAAAGGTGTTATGTCACAAGTAGCAATACTGAACCTATGCATTTAAATTACCCTATTAAAACACAGAGCGTAAAGTGAGCTACCAACTGAGTATGTATGTTAGAACTAAACCTGTGCATGAGGGATAATTTAAATATCAAACTACCTAGGTCACCTCATGATTCTATACAAAACCTTCACAGCATTATGTGGGCCAAGTTCACTTGTCTCTTAAGCATTCCTAGGTACATTCATGGGAACATTCTGTAAGCAAGCGCTACAATAATGTCTCTGCACAATCAGTCTGATCCAAATTAAAAGTTTAAAGTACATATACATCTGTTAAAAATTGTTACCTTGGCAGCTTCTCGCATGTACTGCTTGTTTTACAAGCAGCTGTAACAGCAACATGTACACCGCAATAAAACTTAACATGCTTCAAAAAAAGAGTAAAATACCTCCATAACAAATCCATCACACATTCCATGCTAACAATTCAACTGATATCAATGGTAGATAGAATTGAATCATTATTCCATTAAAAGGCCTGTTCTATAATACAATGAACATGATTTAACCATCCTATGAGCTTTATTAAGGTTGTTAGTTACCTATTAGAAAATGTGCCCCCTTTACCCATTGCATCATGAGTGGCTGAGGTCCTCATCTTGGACATGGAAGGAAAGGCAATAATCAGGGTAAAGGAAAATCTAACCATCCCGTACGTCTGCCAATACAGCAGATTAAGGAGCATGTGATGGCATCTGCGCTGAAGAGGAGGCTCTACCTAACCTAACCTCACATAACAATACCAAACTTACAACAAGTATTAGAGACTCCTTAGCCAGTTACACTTGCATAATCCCCTTAAGCCCCTCCCTACTCTTACCTCATTTCCTCCAAATCATCCCTCATTCCCATTTAACCCTTACATCCCCCTACCCTATTAATTCCCACTAATACCTTTATCTAACCCCCCTGTGAAGATGGCCCTGAACAAACTGTTTTTTTTTTACCAAACTTCATTTGTCATTACATTTTAGATGGATGTTGTATTTCTTTAGATTGTTTGCCCTATATGTTACAAGAACCTGGTAGGTGCAGTTGCAAAACTAAGGGGGTGTTTTACTTAAGTGTCTGCTCAGGTTGTTAGGCCTTTTATATAGGCATGGCTATTAGGTTCATAGGTTCATAAGTGTGTACTAGACTAATGGCCCTGGAGCCTTTACAGGCCTAGCCCATAGAAGTGCCTTGGCATTGTTCTGCCTGTCATTAGGCTTTAGGATCTTTGAAAGATAGAATTAGAGAATATTTGTATAATATTAAAAAGAAGGATGAAAAAAATGCTCTTTCTAAGCATACCTTAGTATGTAAGAATTATAAGTTATTTTTTTTTTCTATATTAGAACAATGCATGGAAGATTACAGAGATGGGGATTTAAAAATTACTTAGCACAAAAGGAGACATTGTGGCAAATAAGAATGGGAACTGATAAATGCCCCGGACTCAATGATATAATTAATATTAAGTGTTTTTTTTGGAAGATAGACCACTTTTCGTAAACAAGTAAATACAATTATTTTTGGTTTAGGTTTTAAGGGTTGTGTTATTAAAGGGTTAATCAATGCATTTAATTGTATTATACTAGTGTTAATTGATTTTTATATGTGATTTGTTATTGGTTGTATTTAAGTAGGTATGAGTGTTAAGACTGTTATTCTGATGAAGTCTGCAAAGACGAAAACAGAGATTAAAATACAAAGTACACTAATTCCTGTGTTGCTGCTCCATTTCCTTTTGCCATTGATCTGTTGGTTATATTTTGTATTTCTTATACATGGAGAGGGGACCTATAGGTTTCAAGAATATGGTACGACACCCTGTTTATGGTTGTGTGAGTTCCAATGGGTCATACACTTTAACTACTTTGGATGTGAGATCGGTTTTAATATACTCTGAGACTCCTCTCTGTTATGCAGTAGCTGGTCTAAATGTGTGAATGGTATTAAAACCTTGCAATATTGAGGTACACTCAGTGACTTTAAACCATGTCTCTATTACTACACAGATGTCTACACTCTCCAGGAGAGGAGTTCTTGGAGGAAGTGGAGTTTCATGTTAATACTTCAAGCACTGAGCAGCACTTCCTTCAGATATTCCTTCATAGGTTGAGTTAAGTCAGTAGGTTTATCAGTTGGCATTGCCTAAAATAGACACTGATGGGTTTAGACACTGTTGGGTTAGAAAAGTTCTTTGCCAATATCCGAAGGTCTAGAGGGGATAAGTGTAGATCATCCCTGGCAGAGCAGCATGGCCAGTCAACTATGTCCTCCCAAGCTGTCAAATATTGTACCCCCCCCCCCCGATTGACACCAGAAGCTAAGCCAATTGTGAAAATCAGTCATTTTTTTGTCAGTAATATGGTATCATCCTTGGACAAGGTAGTATGCTGCTCAGTGCTAGGCTCATACCAGACTGAGACACATAGGTTCATAGGTTCATAGGTTTATACTAGGCTATCTGCCCTAAGGCATTTATAAGCCTAGCCCAAATTTTTGTGGCTTACGCCACCCCTTATATGAAAAAATACTGTGCCCATTAGTTTGTTGTGCCTCTGTCCAGCAGTGACACAGAGATGATTCCCGGGGTAAACCTACGATCTCCCATCCACAGGTCTAGATTTCTCTTGAACAGAGTCAGCGAGGTGCTCTGCCTCACATGGACCGGGATTTTATTCCACAGCATAGGAGTCTCTGAGTGATAAATCTATCCCTCCAGCACGTCCTATTTATATCTGTGCTAAGATTTAAGTCGCTTGCTCTAGTGGTTTTGGTGGATTTGGATTTTTTGAGGTGGAGCATGTCCATTAATTCCGGGTTGGACATGGCCTTGTATGTCAGGCACATGTCACCTCTGAGCAGACGGTATGCGACTGAATAGAGCTGGAGTTTCTTCAATCTGGCAGCATATGACAGATTTTGGAGTCCCTTTATCCTTTTGGTGAGGAACTTTTGGGGTCTCTCCAATTGCTGCAGATGTCGGGTGAGATACATGCCGAATGGGGCATTGTACTCGATCATTGGTCTGATAAGTGAAGAGTACAGGGGAACAATGACCTCACTAGATCTGGATGTGAATCCCTTCATGATCAGGTGGGCAATGTAGAAGGTCTTTCTAACCACTTTAGCAACGTGAGTGTCAAAAGAAAGGCCACTGTCAGCCTGGGTCCCCAGGTCCCTGATAACCTCTTCTGTGCTTAGTGGATTGCCACCTATATGGTAGCTTGGGGTTACCTTGTTTTTCCCAAAGGGTATGACTATACATTTTTTGGTGTTTAACTTCAGGCCATGGCTCTGGCACCAGCTATCTGTTTCCGTGAGTCCCTTCTGAAGGATATCCGTGTCCGATGCACTTTCCACTATGGCCCAGTTTGCAGTCGCCTGCAAACTTTGTCAGCCAAAGTCCTCCCATGTTGGCCTGTACTTCTGAGAAGTAGATGCCAAACAATAGGGGGCCAAGGACCGAGCCCTGTGGGACACCACTTGTGACCGGCTTGGAGTCTGACATAGCGCCAGCAACTCTAACCCTGTGGGTTCTGTCCTTAAGCCAGTTTGCAACCCATCTTGTGACATATGGGTTTACATTTAAGCTGGTATGTTTTTCTACAATACCCGAGTGGGGTATTGTGTCGAAAGCCTTTGCAAGGTCAAGGTAGGCTGTATGGACTGACTTTCCCTCATCAATAGCCTTGGTGACTGTTTCGAAGAAGTCGACCAAGTTCAAAAGGCATGATCTTCCCTTGACAAAGCCAAACTGGGTCGGGTCCAATGTCTGCAAGTTCCCTATATCTTTGTTTATGAGCTCCATTATGATCCTCTCCATAGCTTTGCAGACTAGACTTGTTAAGCTTATGGGGCGGTAATTACCAGGGTCCGTAGAGGCGCCGCCTTTGTGGAGTGGGACCACAGTTGCCGTACGCCACTCCTTGGGCACGTATCCTGTGGTAAGGCTGAGATTAAACAGCTGCCTTATGTGCGGGTTTAATTCCTCATTTAGCTCGTGTAGCACACAGCCGGGGACACCATCCGGTCCCATTGATGCTGTGTTTTTAGCTTTAGAGAGAGCAGCTTTCACCTGCGCATTTGAGATGTCCGGGAGGCTACACTCGGCTGGGATAGTTATCTCTCCTCTAGGGGAGAGGGGTGAAGTTTGCACTGAACCTGTCTGCCAGTATGTTGGCAATGTCTGTGGGTTCAGTGATTTTTGTATCATTTTGGACTAATTCTGAGCATATCTGGGAGTTTCCACCCAGGTTCCTAACATAGCTGAAAAAGGCCTTATGATTGTCCTTTGAATCCATGGCAATTTTTCTCTCAAAATTGGCCTTAGTTGATTTTATGAGTGCTCATATTTTTTACTAATAATGATCAGGGTGACTTCCCTTTTATGGATTTTGTTCTATCATGTAATAGCTTTCTCCTCTTATTGTAAAGTTTGTTAATGGCTGGGGTCCACCAGACTGGACGTTTGCCCTTTGTGGAAAGAGTCTTGGTTTTATTTGGGATTGCCTGATCCATGCAGTCCTGGAGGTGTTCATAGAAGGCATTTGTAAGGGCTTCCGCAGCTTGGGTTGTGGTTTACACTGGCTCAGGGGCCTTGAAGGATACCACACCAGTCTTGAGTAGTGTGAAGTTTGCTTTAGAGAAGTTCTTCACTATGGTCTTTTTTGTTTGGGGTGGGGGCGGGATGTGGATTTCCAGTGAGATTAGTTTATGATCAGATCTCACCAATGAGGGATATACTTCCGGTGTGGAGCATTTTGTCCCCATGTTTGTGACAATGAGATCTAGTATATTTTCTCCTCTCGTGGGAACAGTGACTAGCTGTTCCATGGCATTTGAATTTATGAACTCCAGGAACCGTTGGGCTAGAAAGTTAGTAATCAGCAAGCCTGATCATGTCTCACTTCATATAGTCAAGGGAGGTACTTCTCAGGTCATTAAAAGCCACACGGACTATGACAGTGTCATACTGATACCTGTGGTTCAGTGACCTGAGTGCCTATGTGACTTGACAGATAATAGCCCTGGAAAGGCAGCTAACTGTGACTCTCACCTTACTCAGTTTGGTGAAAGGGACATTGGTTTGCCTCACTATAGAATCACCAGTGACCAGGAACTTTGGCTGTGTGCTGATTTGCCTTAAAGACTTAGCAGTGGATTCAAAGATTTAAGATTCAAAGGAAGTTTATTGTCATTTAGGACCACACAAGGGCAGCCTAAATGAAATTACAAATGTCAGCTCACTAGAGAAATGCAGTGCAAATAACATACAGCAGTATCAGAGGATAACATAAGAAAGAAAGTAGCAACACTTATGACATGCAAGAAGTATTTCACATTACATAAACACACTCAGTACCCATTATCCAATGATAAATAATAAATATCCACCACCAAACCACTTCACCGTTAAGATAGAGAACAAATATAAACTAGTGAATAGCAGCTGTTTAGTTACCATATTGCACTAGTTAAATGTAGACATGATTCAGTATAGCCAACATACTGCATAATAGTAATACTGGTGAGATTTGCTAAAAGCAGCAGGATTAAATGAAAAAAGAGGCTTCAGCGTATCAGGTATTATGGTTGGTGTCCGAGTTAATAAGTCTCACAGCTATAGGATATAATTTGTTCCTGAATCTGACAGTCCTACACCGGAAGCTGTGGAACCTCCTTCCAGACACAAGTTGTGAGAACCAGTTGTGGGCTGGATGGGTCGAATCAGCTAGTATTTTGTATATTCGCTTTCTTAGACAGGCACAATAAGCATTCACCAGCAGCTCAGAAGGGCAGAGGATACCCTCTCCTCCCACAGGAGTGCCGACCACAAACCTTAATGTAAAATAACTGGTTTGGAGCCCAAGTGCTTAAATCAGAGCAAAGACACTTTTAGAATAACAGACACAATAAGCCTTCCGCCAGCAATTCCCAACTCAGAAGGGTGTAGGCTATCCTCTCCTGCCCTAAGAGTGTAGACCAAAAATCTTCCTTATGTAAAATAACTAGTTTGAACCACAACTAAGAGACTTAGAATAAGAGTTATAATTTGATCAGGCTACTAACAAGCAGTAATGAATGCAGCAGATTAAATGCAAATAAACCCTTTAAGAATGTGCAGCATAAAGCTAAATAAAGTAAAATAAAGTAGCTAAATAAAGTAGGCATGCTTTTGTGGTTATGATTACGTTAGGTAGGTGTTGGGAAATCCTGGCATGAACTTCAGAGAGTTTGTTACTGATACTTTTAAGGTTCATATTAAAGAGGAAAAGCCCTTTTGAAGATGATGGGTGAAGGAAAGATTGTAAAAGGGAGGGGATCTGTGAATGGGGTCCTGGGTTGGGATGCATATCACCTGACAGTTGAATTTTTAGAAAGTGAGGTTGTTGTGCATGTAGCCACTTATATTTAGACCGGATGACTGACTTGTATTTAGACTTGTGACTGCTGTAGGCATGTTTGTTTTTGACCAGCTGAACATAAGAAAGGGTTAAAAACATTGGAGGTTATGAAAATATTACTATGCTTGAAAGTAGTTTGGTAGTTAATTGTGGTAGATGAAGGTAGCTCAGTCATTTCAGGTAAGGATAAGTGTGTATGCGCAATCAGAAGAAAAAGAAGAATGTTTATGATTGAATGTTTAGGATTGAATGCTTAGGAGTGAATGTTTAGGAGTGAATGTTTAGGACTGAATGTTTAGGATTGAATGTTTAGGACTGAATGTTTAGGATTGAATGCTTAGGAGTGAATGTTTATGATTAAAGGTTTAGGACTGAATGTCTAGGATTGAATGTTTAGGATTGAATGTTTAGGACTGAATGTTTAGGAGTGAATGTTTAGGACTGAATGTTTAGGATTGAATGTTTAGGAGTGAATGTTTACGACTGAATGTTTAGGACTGAATGTTTAGGATTGAATGTTTAGGAGTGAATGTTTAGGAGTGAATGTTTAGGATTGAATGCTTAGGAGTGAATGTTTATGATTGAATGTTTAGGACTGAATGTTTAGGATTGAATGCTTAGGAGTGAATGTTTAGGACTGAATGTTTAGGATTGAATGTTTAGGACTGAATGTTTAGGATTGAATGCTTAGGAGTGAATGTTTATGATTGAATGTTTAGGACTGAATGTTTAGGATTGAATGCTTAGGAGTGAAGTTTTAGGACTGAATGTTTAGGACTGAATGTTTAGGATTGAATGTTTAGGACTGAATGTTTAGGATTGAATGCTTAGGCGTGAATGTTTATGATTGAATGTTTAGGACTGAATGTTTAGGACTGAATGTTTAGGAGTGAATGCTTAGGATTGAATGCTTAAGAGTGAATGTTTATGATTGAATGTTTATGATTGAATGTTTAGGAGTGAATGTTTAAGATTGAATGTTTAGGACTGAATGTTTAGGATTGAATGTTTAGGAGTGAATGTTTATGATTGAATGTTTAGGACTGAATGTTTAGGATTGAATGCTTAGGAGTGAATGTTTATGATTGAATGTTTAGGACTGAATGCTTAGGAGTGAATGCTTATGACTGAATGTTTAGGACTGAATGTTTAGGATTGAATGTTTAGGACTGAATGTTTAGAATTGAATGTTTAGGAGTGAATGTTTAGGAGTGAATGCTTAGGACTGAATGTTTAGGATTGAATGTTTAGGACTGAATGTTTAGGATTGAATGTTTAGGACTGAATGTTTAAGATTGAATGTTTAGGACTGAATGTTTAGGACTAAATGATAAGGATTGAATGTTTAGGACTGAATGTTTAGGATTGAATGTTTAGGACTGAATGTTTATGATGGAATGTTTAGGATTGAATGTTTAGGATTAGCATATTGTAGTCAGGAGTAAGGAGATGCCAGCTTAGTTTAAGGTTAAGGCTTATTGCTGGATGATTTAGTGCTCAGTAAGGGGAGGGGATAGATGAGGAAGTGTATGCAATTGCTGTAAAACTATATAATTATATTGTAGGTTATTGATGGTAGGTGAAGATAGGAAATATAAGAATAGAGATTAGCCCAGGCTGAACCACATTGGGGATTCAGGCAGAGGAGAGAAAAAACTGTCCTGTGGATATAAGTATTAGTAAAATTATTTGTGCTTAAATTTGATGGGAGGAATAAAGTAGGGGATAGTTAACGGCAGTACAACTATGACTTGATAGACCGTTATACTAATTAAAAGCATAAGGTTGTTTCTGTTTAGTTAAGGAACATGACTCGCATACCTCTCAGCTGTACAGATTTTCACAGAATGTCCAGATTTTTGCCTCATATTTTTTGTCCTTTTTTCATAAAATTGTAATTTTCTTGCAAATTAGTGGCAAATCATTGAGGACTGAAGTTTGAAAATAATAACAGACACTTGAGTTTCAGACTTCACACCTATCAGAAAATTCATTCTAGTGTAAAACCAGTTATTCTATCAACGTTCTAAGTTTGTAAGAGCAATATTTAAAAAATGCCCTTATTTTTGGGCCTTTGTCACACTTTTATTAATGGCTTTGTCCAGATTTCATGCTCTAAGAAGTTGAGAGGTATGAACATGAGTTATGCTTGATGCAGTAGAAAAATACTTTGTTACAACAGTTAACTTTCTTTTTACAGGTACAGCAGGTACCAGAGGCCTGCAAACTTCACTAGAAGGCTGCTAATTTAACAATATGTACCTTTTGTTGGAGGCCAGCTCCTGTTACAGTGTTTTTTTTTTTGTTGGTTAGAATAGTTTTTGCATAAGTAAATTGCTGATAGGATTGTGTTAACCAGACAAGCTTTGCTCTGTGAAAATAAAATATGCTGATGTGTTAAATTAGCTTAATTTATAGAAATATAAGGTCTGGGGGACAGCGGTGGCTTCCAGCAGTTTCAGTCTGCAGTACAGACCACTCTCTATAAAAGAGAGGGAAAACTTAATTGCAGTTCTAAAGACATTTTAGGAGTTACATTCCATACGTGAGTACTCCTTTACATTAGTATAACTGAAGGTAATGTTGTTTTACTGCTTTTAGGAATGTGATTGAAAGTCAGCTGTTGAAGTATCTATCTGTGTATGCCCATCTGTCAAATAGATGTTTTGTCAAGTAAATCACTGATTTCTGTTATAGTCACTTTTTGTTGTGGTTGACATTTTTTATGTTGTCGATTCCATTTTAGTTAATGTATCACTTTGGTCATTGTGTTCTGAATTTGGAGATAGTTTATATTAACAAGGAGGTGTTTGGGGAGGCAGTGAAGCTTGCCTGGAAAATTTATTTTTTTATGTTTTAACCATTATAAACAGATATCAGACAGCATGTAGTACTGTAGGTTTAAATAAACATACTGTGTTGTGCTTGTAATATTTACCTTCCTGTTTTGATTGAAATTCCTGAATAAGGACTTCACTTAAACTTGCATTACATTTCTGTCTTCCAGGTCACAGATGCACAATTAAAGAATTGCCAGGTTAACTGTATTACCTATCTGCATGTCTTTGAATTCATGTGAACTGAAGGATGGCATGCATAGTCCACACAGAAGATGATTTTGTGTGTGTGTGTGTGTGTGTGTGTGTGTGTGTGTGTGTGTGTGTGTGTGTGTGTGTGTGTGTGTGTGTGTGTGTTCACCACAGAGCCTTCCTTCCCCAGCCTGCACTTAAAATATGCTCTGTCCATCTGGACACCACACTTAAACCAAAATACAAATAATTGAATATTGCTTAACTGATTATCTTGGCATAACACTCCTCTGACACACAGTTAGTGCTGTTCAGAGTAACTAGGGGAAGAGCAGGTAGTTACGAATGAATTAGTACAGTCAGAGAAGTGGAAGAGGATGTAGAAGTTTGTCATAATCCTAAAATATGTACAATATGAACAAGCAGCAAAGGGAATCTTAATAGATTTGTTTACTGATTGATTGATTGATTGATTGATGAAATAAGAGTACTTGGCGATAGCCAACCTAGCCATAGGGGAAACAAGTAAGCTCCATGTAGTGACCAGAGGTCAAGAATGTATCCTGGGCCCATATTATCAATGAGTCACAGTGTTAGCAATTGTTGTGATTCATGAGAGGAGTCCATTACCAGTAAAAGTTACTACCATGTGTAGATATCTGGAGAAAAATCAAATGGAGTGTTGTGTGGAGCTGTAGAGACCCCAGCATAATGGACACACAGTCTGCACCACCATAAGCCATGTGATATGATTTAAAGGAATGCCGTATATTTACAGTTAAACACCAGAAGTGAATCATCAGAGCCTGTGTAGACAGAATTTAAAAAATAAATAAATTAAATAATTTTAAGTCAGAGAGTGAATAGCTCAGCAGGGGCAATATTAGGAGATATTTTTCAACAAGAGGGTGCTAGATACTGAACAAGCTTCCTAAAGAGTTTGTGAGATCAGTAATAGTGGAAGAATTCAAACATGCATGGAAAGCAATTGAAAACTAGTAAAAGACATAGAAACATTTGGTTGTGTGTTTACTAGCATCTGCAGTTTACCTAGTAGGTGGGAAATTGGCAAACTCAGCCGGCTAAGCTGACCATATTTGTTGTCCATGTCCTGTGTTTCTGTTTACTGACAAGCCACCCAATAAGATATGTATAATAAGGGATTTCTTTTAAGTGCCACACCAGGAAACTGACAATACTGAGAGATTAAAACCCTGCTACCCATGTAAGTGGGCTGTTACGGTAAATCACTCCTTACTCCCTACAAAAGTACCTCTTCCCACTTCTACTATACTTTGCTTTACCCCTCCAACTCACCTTTATAAAATATTCCAACTTCTATACTGCAAATGAGAAAACACGTTTGACTAGATTTCAGAATTATCTTAAACACTGTGTCTGCTCATTTTCAGCTTTGTGCATTAAAAGTTTACTTTTCTATATTCTGAGGCACAGATATCTTCAGTCAGTTATAGTATGCATTTAGTGAAGCTAATTAAAAATGCCGCAGTTCACCAGATATTTAACTATTTCTTAATATTAGAAAATCATATTTTTGTCAGTGTTCGGTCAGAAAAGCAAAACTACATTTATTCAGGATTAGCAGACTGCTTACATATCAGGAGATCTGGGAATCGTTGACAGCTGGGACGTATGCTCATCTGAAAGCTGACGAAGTTCAGAGGCCAGATGGGATGCACTGAACAGCACAAAAAAAGATTTCATTAGGTGCTGATTGCATTTCACTGAAATCAAAAATAGTTTTGCAGACAGACTATCAAAGGCTATGAAGTTAAAGGCCTTTGATCGAATCCTAGCAGCTTCCACTTCCATTCTGTATGAACCTAAGTGCTTTAGTTTTTCACCATGTGTTTCCACATCTCACCTGTAAAAAACATCTACATGTTCTAGTGACACCACAGTTACAAAAATATTGGGGAGGGGGAGGAAGCAAGCTATCTCACATCGTTAAAGTACTTTTGGGAAGGTATGTAGAGCAGATCCAGGACATCCTCTTCCCTGTGATGATAGGAAAGTTAACTGCATCAGTGCTGAAGGAAGGGATTAAACAATATCTTGAATCTATTAAGTTACTACCCCCTGAAGCAATGTTGGCTAACGGCAGGTGGTAAGTAGGGAAAATCAGTGATTCCTTTAACTCCGTGCCTGTGTAAATAGATCAGGATGGTGGAGTTAATTAACACAGCCTATATTTTTCTAAGATTTTGGATATTGTTTCTTGAAGGAAACAAGTAAAAAATGTAGCTAGAGTAGAAGCAGCACAAGTAATGGGGGTGCGGCAACGAGTGAAAAATTAAATACTAATTGTTGGATCAATAAGGACCAATGGAATGACACAGGACTTTTTTCAGCCACAGACAAATCCAACAGATAGATAAGGATAGAAATGTCACAAGTTAAAGTATGTTTGTGTACAAATGAAAATGGAAATGTAACTACTCCGTGTTTAACTGAAACTTAATATAATGCAGTGCAAGCAAATGCAGCTTTTCTCCCCAAGCCTCCTCTGAAAATGGGTATTACGCAGTCAGACTTTCCCATTAAACAATGAGAAATAAATAAATACATTATTGCTATATGTGATAGGCTGTATTTGTGCTTTTGCAGTCTTAAAGACATACTGAAAAGCAATTAGGTCAGCTATAGTTTCTTATGCTTAATACAACGGATGGTTTATTTTAGTTCTGGAGACATTGGTGTAGTAAGATTCACATATCATAGCTAGCTAATCATTGGATTTTTATTTATTTATCCTTGTTGATCAGGTTAGTCCCACTAAGCTAGTAGACTCTTTTCAGGGGAGACCCAAGGTGGTATTTATAATACTGGGAAAATTTGGCTAAGGCATCATAGAACTTCTCCTACTTTGATGGGTGCTGTGGAAATTTTTACATCCACCTGAGCTACCATCAACTCAAGCAGATGAGGCCTCAGTTTAACATTTCATCCAAAGGATTAAAACTCAGAAAGCACCACCCACTGTTTATGATGTACTACAGTGGCAGCAATCAATCTACCTGGTGTGGGGATAGAATCCATAG
Source organism: Protopterus annectens (assembly GCF_019279795.1). Lineage (NCBI taxonomy): Eukaryota > Metazoa > Chordata > Ceratodontiformes > Protopteridae > Protopterus > Protopterus annectens. The sequence continues at coordinate 1,646,198,897 of NC_056729.1, read as the reverse complement.
CCTTCCACATCAAATTTGAGTGTGACACCTCTTGTACCACTGGCATTAACTTCCGTAGTTTTCAGGTTAGTGGTGAGGAGGACCTGTCTTTCACTAACTTTTTTATTCTGGGGATCTCTCAGAACAAAGCAGTAATTCCGGATGAATCTGTGACAAAGCAGCATGTCTGTGGAGGATCTCCTCATCTAGTATTTATATACATCACTCATATACCTGGAAGTTGTTCTGACTTAAATATTTTGCTTTGTATAGACATTTACAGATGTAACAGAAAATAGCCACTTTAAGCCGGGAGAATACCTTCCAGTGGAAATCAGGATTGTGCTTCTCAACTGCCCTTGATTTTACAGAATATTCCTTTATTTTGCCTCACATCTGTGTCCTATCCCTCATAATTTTTTTTCATTGATGCCAGGTATTAGAGTTTCATGTTTATTTTTTTAGAAAATGCAAGTTGATGCAAAGTGAATTACTGTAATATTTACAAATTATCTCTGATTTTAGGCTTTTGTCCTTTCATTAATTTTGCCTTTGTCTAGAATTCTTGAGCAAGGAATTTGAGAGGTATGACCAAAATTATACCTTTTTAAAAAACGTTCTTGTACACCAGTTTAATTTTGGGAGGGTGGCCTAATGGTTAAGGTGTTTGCCTTGCAAACACAAGGTGCAGGGTTTGAGTCTCACAAGGGACAACTGGCTAGGCTTAAAAGGGCTCGCAAGGGCAGTTAGCTTAGTACTAATCTGTGAACCTATGAACCTATGAACCTATTAACTGAACTAGGACCCATTAGAGTCAAGTACCTCTTTTTCAGAGTGTTCAGAAGCAATGTTCTCATTAGCTGATCTGACCAGGCTCATAGAATATGTTTGAGGAGAAACTAGGAATCTAAGTAGAAAGGGACCATATTTTGACTTAGCTTTTCTGCCTTGCTTCATAGGAATCCCCAGTAGTGCTCTTGCATTCCTCTCAGCAAAAGTTTCATCCTGTGTCTTGGCTAACCTCCAATCAACCCAAGGCTGTCTTGTTGCCCTGCACTGTGAGACACTGTGTCGGTGGAACACTAAAGTGCTTTAAGCTATATTAGTTCCGCTCAGCAAAAGTTTCATCCTGTGTCTTGGCCAACCTCAAATCAACCCAAGGCTGTCTCATTGCCCTGCACTGTGAGACCCTGCATCAGTGGAACACTAAAGTGCTTTCAGCTACATTAGTTCCCCTCAGCAAAAGTTTGATCCTGTGTCTTGGCCAACCTCCACTCAACCCAAGGTTGTCTTGTTGCCCTGCACTGTGAAACCCTGCATCAGTGAAACACTAAAGTGCTATCAGCTACACTAGTTCCACTCAGCAAAGGTTTTGTCCTGTGTCTTGGCCACCCTCCAATAAACCAAAGGCTGTCTCGTTGCCCTGCACTGTGAGACCCTGCATCGGTTGAACACTAAAGTGCTTTTAGTTACACTAGTTCCCCTCAGCAAAAGTTTCATCCTGTGTCTTGGCCAACCTCCAATCAACCCAAGTCTGTCTCATTGCCCTGCACTATGCGACCCTGCGTCAGTGCAACACTAAAGTTCTTTCAGCTACACTAATGTATGTTAGAGTTGTATTTAATCTGTCCTCTAAACTGAAGACTCTCTCCCCTTTCACTGTATGCATGCACACTACTGCCCCCCCACACACACACACATTTTTCTCTTCCTATTGTACTCCTAGGACAATTACTTAAATCTACTTTTTTTGGAAAATGTTTACCTATGTACCTGCAGCCCAAACTTAAAATGTTTTTCCCTGTAGAAGCAGTGGTCCTTTTCACCACACTGTATTTGATTAGTAGCATAAGATTTGTAGTTATTAGGAAGATACTGCACTACACTGACCTGGAATTGACTTAGCTTGATTTTCCTGTTTTGTTTTTAGCAGCTGGCCTAGTCTAGTTTTTCTGACTCTCAACCTTGTATTACTTTGTGTCTACCCCCTCCCCCATCTTGAACCTGCACAACTCCCTCCCACTCCTACTTAATTACAGAGGTATCAGAAGACCTAATGTAGAAAGGCACTATCTTTTGATTTAGCTTTTCTGCCTTGCTTCATATGAATCCCCAGTAGTGTGATGCATGCAAGTGGTACCTGTTATTGTTTTTGTTTGTGATTTTTATTGATATTTTTGTAAAGTTCATCCTAAGGGGATCCTGCAGTGCTTCTGTAACCACTCTGCCTCCCCAAGAACTAACTTCAAACGTGTATGTACCCTGTTGTGAAATAAAAGTATATCCTATACCTACCACTGTTGTATATTAACCCTGCATGCCTTCGCTAGCAGACTACCATGGATTTTATCTCCCTTTACTCTCTGAGGCTCTTTCTCCCTCCTCTGAGTGCTTGTAGCTTACCATTGTACTTAGTTAGGCCACCAGGTGGCATTGTTCAACCACTACCTATCTTTTAATACAAGCAAAAGTACTGTAACTGTTCTATTAATTTACCACTGCCCTGTTTTAGCCCTATTAATACTATATTCTATTAAACTGCTAATGCCCTGTTTTCAGCTCCTATCCCCTGTCAAGCCTCTGTATCCTTCAAATTTGACACACACAGTGCCTTATGCCAGTGCCTCCTTACCTTTGAGCTAGTTCTCAGCTTCACTGATACCTTTTTGCTGGCTTTCTTCCTTCTTCTTGGCTCTACCCACTCCGTTTGCCCTACAGGCTCACTCCACTCCCCTACCCTGCCCCCAATTCCCACCCGCCCAATTACTCCTACTTTTATTTCAACCACTCCCCACCCACTCAAGACAACCATCCAGTCAAAGCCTTCGCCTCTTTCCCCCTCATCCTTTCACCCACAGTCAACTATCCAATCAAAGCCATGCCCTCTTTACCCCTCTCCTTTCACCCAGAGTAATTAAATACAGCACTAATTATATACATCACTCTTTCACTACCCCCTCTCACCCCACAACTCTTCTCTCCAACTACAAACCCTCCCATATTAAACTACCATTTTCTAACCATGCTTTCCTTACTGTTCCTAGCACTCTGCAACCCCATATCCCTCCTACTATTCCTAACAAATTTATACCATGCCAGCTCCCATACCTCTAATCAGCTTCCAGTCTCTACCAGTTACCATTCTCCCACATAAAACCATCTCCTCCCTCACACAAATAATCATTTCTTTTCCATCTCCTCCTCTCTGTTTCACCTCAACCCTTTGTACCTTTTTAATCCTAAAATTATTTCCACGACTGCTAAGACACTTACTCTTAAACAAATACTAGACCATCCAGAATACCCTAAATCCAACCAAAACACACTAAAATAACTTCCTTCAGTAACCTTGTATTAGCTGGAGACATTCACCCCAACCCCGGACCTAACCCGCCCAGAAATAACAATTCCCCTCCCACTTCCTCTAACCTTTCATCCCCCTACAATACTCTTAAAATTTTCACACTCAATGCCCAGAGTCTCAACAACAAAGTACATCAGGTTCAAGCATGGCTAAGTCATAACCAACCTGACATTGTAGTCATCTCTGAAACTTGGCTCAAACCCAATATCTCCAACTCTGAAATCCTACCCTCTGGATTTCGCACTCTTAGATGTGACCGCCCAAAGAAAAAAGGCAGAGGCGTTGCATTAATCTTATTTATTTTATTTTACATTTGTTGACCGAGATAGTCCGACTGGTTATATGTCCATTTTCAGTGGAGGCCCGAGGAGAAAAGCTCCACATACCAAAAAAGAGACATTACATACATCACTGAGTGATAAAATCAGGCAGACATGTTTCGAAAAATATAGACAAAGAATACAGGCAGATATCAATATACACAATGTGGAGACTTACATCTGATTGGCAGAGACGTATTAGAAAATGTGAACATAAAATACAATCAGATTTCATAATTCACAATGCTTAGACATACAAATGCTATGAGGCATAGATACTTGGCTAAACAGCAGGTTGGGTAGCAAGACATGTATTAGTGAAGTTGTTAGTCAGCTTTAGAACAAGAGCACAGCCAATGAGATGTGATGTATTTTTTTAGTTCTCTTTTAAATAAGGGTAGTGAGGTTTCCTTGGTAATGGTAGTAGGGAGTAGATTCCAGATTTTACTGGTTGAGTTGACAAATATAGCATCGCTTGCAGAGTTGTTGGCTTTTTGGGTCAGTATCAATAGTTTATCAGCTGAGCGTAATGGCCCTGGGGCACTATGAGGGGTGAAAATATTTTTGAGGGCAGGGGTGTTATCAGGTTGATGGAGTATTTTATGCACTACTATAAGCTGGTTGAACTGTAGAAGGGTAGGATACTGTAGCCATCCCAGTGCTTTGAGGTTCTGGCAATGGTGGGTCCTAAAAGCCATGCCAGTAGCGAATCTGGCTATATGATTGTAACATCCTTATAATTGGTTGAGATCAGTACTGGATAGGTTGGTGAGTACAGGGGGAGGCATACATAAGGGTAGAGAGGAGGTGTGATCTTGCAATAGCTACCCTAGCTAGGGGGGTGAGGAAAGGTTTGGCTGTGTACAGGGAGCCAAGTTTTTTGTTGATGGACTTAATAGTGTGATTTACATGTTTATCACATTTAAGGTTGTTGCTGTTATTACGCCTAGAAGCTTTGTATGGTCATCAGGGGAGATAATGGTGTAATTGCTAGATTTGATGTTGAAGGAAGGAAGAGAAATTCTACGGTTGGGGGATTAAAGTAGTAGCTTGGTTTTGTTAGGATTTAGAAGCAGGCAGTGATTAGCTAGCCATGTTTCTACCATGCTGAAAGTGGTCTGGGTGAGGGTTAGAAGTTGTGTAGGAGAGGAGGCGGTGGATATTAGCATTGAGTCATCTGCATATTGGATGCAGGTAGCTCCTAGGATGGTGGATTGCAGATCATTGATAAAGATAGAGAAAAGAAGGGGACCTAGTATGAACCCTTGTGGGACACCTAGGGTTAGAGGAAGTTGGGATGACAACTTGCTCTGCCATAAGACAGCCTAATGTCTACCGTTTAGGTAGGAGTGAAACCATTGTATTGCGTGTTGGTCTAAACCGAGGGTTTGTAGGGTATTGAGCAGTAGCTGATGGTTGACCATATCAAAAGCTTTTGAAAGATCTAGGAAGAGTGCTGAAGATAGTTTGTTGTTGTTACGATAAAGATTGATGACATTAGAGAAAGACAGAAGAGCCGTGGTGGTACTGTGAAATGGGCTAAAGCCGTGCTGAGATACTTACCTTAATTCCTCTACCAAGACCCATTCCTTAACTTGCCAATGCAGAACTAACAGTCGGTCTATTAAAATGAATAATCACAAAAGTCTCTGTATCATCGCACTTTATATCCCACCCAGAAATAACATCTCAGCTCATGAAGACATACTCCAAAGAGCCTCAGCTGAAATTAAGCTTGATATGTGCATACTAGGTGATGTAAACATCGACTGGAATAAAATCAACAGTCCCATACCCTCCCTGTCCATTAACCTCTTTAACTTTCCTCAAGTAACCCACTCCATCACCAGACCCAAAAAAATAAATCCCCCAGGATCCACTCTTGACTGTATCTTAGTCACCCATACAAATAAAATTACCAACTCTGGCACCATCCCTGACTCTATTAGTGACCACCTCCCAGCTTTCATTTACTGTGCAACCACCTCCCATCCACACCAACATCAATATATTCAGACCCACAACCTTAGTAAATTTGACCCCAAAACCTTCTCTAACTATCTCAAACAAATGAAATGGAACATTCTAAAAACCCTTCCACTCGATTAAGCCATAGACCACTTTAATTCTACTTTCCTAAATGCTCTAAATTCCCTAGCTCCACCAAGGAAAAAAGAATAAAAACTATAGCTGCCCCTTGGCTCCCCATCTCCACCAAGGAAAAAAAGAATAAAAACTATAACTGCCCCTTGGCTCCCTAGCTCCACCAAGGAAAAAAAGAATAAAAACTATAACTGCCCCTTGGCTCCCTACCTCCACCAAGGAAAAAAAGAATAAAAACTATAACTGCCCCATGGCTAACCAAAGAAACAAAGCAAATCATTCATCAAAGGGACAAATCCTGGAAGCTTTACCAAAAGAAAAAACTTCCCGAAACCCTTCTCCAATATACACAGCTCTGTAACTCTGCAAAAAAACAAATCTTCATAGACAAAAAATCCCATTACACCAAGTTCCAGTCCAACCATCCCCAAAACCCTAGGCTTTTTTGGAACTCCATAAACTCACTCCTCAACCCAGGCTCCGAAAATAACCCCTGTCTGGACCCAAGTGAATCTGACCTTGAATTAGCCTCACTATTCAACTTTTTCTTTATAGAGTCAATATCCAACCTAAAGAAAACGTTTCCCAACAATGACCCATCTCTCATGCAGTCCACCTCATCTAAGTCCCCATGTCCTGATGTGTATATATGCCATATGTATGCATGTTCCACTTCTTTTTACTCTCATGTAATGTATTGTAATGTGGAGCTTTTCTCCCCGGGCCTCCGCTGAAAATGGACCTGTGTCCAGTCGGACTTTTCCGGTAAACAAATGTAAAATAAAAAATAAATAAATAAATAAAATAATTTCCTCCCTGTGTTTGAGGTTAAACCTCTCTCCAGTAACTACACAAAAAGACTTCTATCCAAACTTAAACCCTGCTCCAATGCACCTGAAAACATCCCCTCTTCTTTTCTCAAGTCTGCTGCCGATGGTATAGCTCTCCCAATTAGTATCCTAGTTAATAGATCCATAAAGGAATCCTATGCCCTAAACTCTGGCGTTCTACCTTTATTCTTCATCTCCACGAGGGAGGCAAAAACATTAACATTTCACATGTAGCTCTCTCTCTCTCCAATCTCCAAAATCCTAGAAAAATGTATTCACCTCCAACTTATGCCTTTTCTGACTAAAAAAACAACATCTTACCTCTACCCAACATGGCTTCCATCCAGGACATAGCACCATAACAGCTCTACTCTCATTCTTAGAAACTGTCAATGAAGCCCGAGATTCTGGGAACTTAGTATCCACAGTGCTCCTAGATATCGCTAAAGCATTCAATACTGTTTCCCACAAGCACCTTCTAAGTCACCTCTCAAACCTAAATCGCTCCCAAGACACTCTTTCCTGGTTCTCAAGCTATCTGTCAGATAGATCTCGGGCTGTGAAGTGGAAACAAGGCACCTCACCTTTCTTACCCACCCCTACCGGAGTACCACAGGGATCCATCCTCGGACCAATGCTGTTTAATATCTTTATTAATAACTCACTTTGCTATTCCTAATGCCAAAGTCATCCAATATGCAGATGACACTCCACTTGTCTACTCTTCCTCTAACCTCCCTGAACTCCTATCTAAAACTCAGACTGCCTTCTCAAATACTGAGATCTGGATGTACCAAAATCACCTTTTTCTCAATGCTAACAAATTTAAAATACTACTATTCACACCCTCAAAATCATTCTCTCTTGATAAAACTTCCTTCCAAGTCCTTAGCTAAAGCAACTCTCCAATTGAAGTTGTTCCCTTTGCCAAACTACTTGGTGTAATAGACGAACACCTGAAGTTCCACATCCACATTCAGCAAAATATAAAGAAAACCCACGAAAAGCAAGGTATGCTATACAGGAACAACCACTTCCTTTCTACTTCTACCAGGCAGACTCTGGCCTCCTCTTACCTCCTTCCCTCCCTTCTGTATGGTGCCCCACTACTAAATAACCTACCCTATTCCATCACTTCCAAACTTGAAAGCTTTTATAACAAAATTTCTAAATTTGCCACCAAAGCCAACCATTCCACTCATCGCTGTGTTACCCTCCAGTCCCTCAACTGGTTATAATTCACAAATTACCTTGACTTCCTCCAGCTCACTACAGCACATAGACTAATATTTAATCCAACCAAATGCCCCGGTCTAACTAACATCCTTCCCCCTTACACCCCAAATAGAACTCTCAGATCTGAACACCAAAACTTAATTACTGTCCACAAACCTAAACGTCCTGCTGGACAACTTCTCCTCTCCTTCTGCTTAGGTAAGAAACGGAACTCTCGCCCTTCCACACTAAGGACAGTGTCAGACACAAACAACTTCAAAACTCAGCTTTACACCTGCCTGTCCTCCAAATGGAAATGTAACTGCATTCTCTCTACCTAGAACTCTTTAACAAAAGCCCCCTGGGAGGGTATCCTCCTGAGTTCCTAAGAACATTATAGCAGGCGATAACCTTGTCTAGCTCATTCCCATACGATCTCTCACACTCTGTAAATATTGTAAATTCATAGATTCATAGATTAGTACTAGGCTAATTGCCCTAGTGGGCCATTTTAAGCCTAGCCAGTTACCTCATGTGAGAATTGAACCCTGAACCTTTTGTCTGCAAGGTTATCACCTTAACCATTGTGCCACTGACATTTCCGTAGCTTCTTACTTTTGACTTTAACTGTGTGAATTTGTTAAAATGTATCTGCACAATATTTTTCCACTAAGGGCAATATTTCTCACGTTTTGTATTATTTGATATGTATTTATATTTTTATATTTTATATTTTATATATATTTATAATATATAATATATTTTTAAATATATATTTATAATATATATATATATATATATATATATGTGTGTGTATATGTGTGTAAAACATATATATTTTATAAATATTTTATATTTATAAAGACATACGTCTGTAGCGTTTTTCCCCGGGCCTCCTCTGAAAATTGGCTTTGTTCCAAGTCAGACTTTCCCTGTTAACAAATATTAAATAAATAAATAAATAAATAAATAAAATATTTGTACTTGTACTTTTATTTTTATCGGACTGCTATCTTTACTGTAATCTGTTTCATGGAGCTTTTCTCCCCAGGCCTCCACTGAAAACAGGCTCCGTGGGCCCAGTAGACTTCCCCCGGTAATCAAACTGGAAATAAATAATAAATAAACTCTGGACAAGACTGCATCACTACTTTACAGCTGTTGGTTGAAACCACTAATCCATACTGCCAAGCATTTTTATTCCAAAGTACAGCTCTGCTGTGGTTTAGAAATGTGTAGCAGTTAATGTATGAGATGCTTCTATTTCCTACAGCACAGTGTCTAAATCTTTCCACCTTCATGTTACTGTGTATGATTTGGGGGAATTAGGAATTTGGGATAGACTCATTACTAGTCTCCTGGACTGCATACCTAATGCCTACCTATGAATCTGTACCGAGGGTTTCATCCCATGAGCCCACTGGAATAAGTGAATACCACTGCACAATCTTGCCCGCCTCTCTGCAGGACTCTGAAGTGAGAAAATCTGGAGAAGGATTTTAGAACAGGGGATCTGTGTTTTCAGTTTTAAATATTCTTTATTAAGTTACATGCAGAATGGGGATTTTCTGTCACTCAATACTTGTTTAAGATAATATGCGATGCTAGGTTCAGGAAATACTTCACTTAATTTTACTTCTACTTTTCTTTGTGTGGGTTGTGAAGGAAGGAGGTTAAACTGAATCGATAAATCTTCCTTTTCCCCGGTCATGATTCAAGATTATCTTGAGTGTTCTCCAAGTTTTCCCAGGGCAGCCAAGGCATATAATTTAGGCTTCCATGGTCATCACTGGGGACTTCCTTCCAGTGGACCATGCCCAGAACAACCAGTAAGCGTCCTCCCATGGTTATCCTTACAGGATATCTGAACTATCCTACTTACTCATTTTGAAGTAATACCGACTCTAATCTGAGATTCTGCTGTGTTATAAAGGACCTCATCTTGTCACTCATTGTTATCCCAGTAACCTCATGGAGATGCCTTGATCTTTTTTTCCCTTACCATTATGGTGCATGACTGTAGATGAGAAAACAGCAAATATTTATTTATTTTATTGTATTTTACATTTGTTTACTGGGAAAGTCCGACTGGACACATGTCCTTTTTCAGGGGAGGCCTGGGGAGAAAAGCTCCTGAATGTTCTCCAGGTTTTCTGAGCAGCCAAGGCATACAGTCAAGGCTCCCATGGCTTCCCATGAAATAAACAGACCAGTAAACCAATTACTTTCTGATCACTGGGCCACTGATAGACAAGGCATTCATTTTATGAGGTAATGTGTAGGATGGAACTGAAAAGAAAACAGCAGTGGAGTCATAGGACTTCACTGTTCTAGAACAATCAATATCTGAACAAAATTAATCAATGTGTGGACTTGAATATGTCAGAATTTATTATAGATTATGGTGCTAATAGTAAAGGCCACCCTTATTGTGACAAGCAGGGCAGTGACATTGTCTTTTGTGTGCCCCAGTGGTATACCTATAGATTTTATGTTGAATGCTCTGAAGAATTTGTAGACTACAGCAGGAGGCAAAAACTATAATTGTAAACATATATTTGAGTGCAGGGAGAAGAAAGTCCTTCCCCTTTCCAGTACGTCTTTGCCAGTAGATTAAGCTTGTAACAGATGTCAATAAAACTGAGATTTTGCCCACCAGATTATGAATGTGGATGTTGCCTATAAGTAGATAAATACATTAGGACTCCAACATTGTATGTTGGTACATTTTTGTTCTTTTTACCAAAAATAAGTATGTTTTTCAACAGATTTCCATCAAGCCCAGAGATGCTCCAATTTCCTTTAAACATTCGGAAGCATTCCTGCCCCAGGATTCTTGCCAGTGTCATGCTAGCACTTGCCATAACTCATGTTGTGAACTGCTGCAGGATCTGAGCCTCATTTATTACATTTCTACTGCATTCTCACTCTTGGGATTGTATTTGGTCTGGGGACCTTAGGTTTGTCGTATCATTCATAGGGTCATAGGTGTTTATTAGGCTAATGATCACAAGGGCCTTTTTAAGCCCAACCATGCATCCCAAATCTCTGACAAGTTCTGGTACCTTTGTAAGTGTAAGCAGGGGCCTGGGAGATGAACCATTTACAGGCTGCCTGTGTCCATTAGAGACACAGGTGCCAAACCAGGGATGAATTTTTGAATTTCCAGTTCCCCATCCAATTGTCCAAATTACACTCAAATTGGGTTAGGGAGGAACTGTGCTTCACATGGATGGATAACCTGCTCCAGAGACAGGGTAGACTCTGGGATAAATATTTGTCTCTCCACCAGCTTCATCACATGCAAGGTTTAAGTCTTTAGAAAGGGTCATTCTGGTGATGTTTGTTTTGCAAATGTGCAGGAGGTCCATCAGAGTGAGATCTGACAATGCCTTGTCTACCAGGTATAGATCTTCCCTCAACAGCCTGTAGGAGCATTTATTTGTATTGTAAGCTCATAAGTGAGTACTAGGCTAGCTAATTTCTTTTAGAGGTGAGAGAATCAAACCTTGTACCTTGAGTCTGTAAAGTAAACTCCTTAACCATTAGGCCAACTGCCAACTCAGGTGTGGAGGAAGCTAGGGCATGTCTTGCTTTGTAGACCTCTTTTTCACTGAGATGGCACTGTTTGCATTTAGTAGTTTCATTTTTTAAGAATCTGAGCAAAGTGTTTCATTTACTTCTAGTTGTGTTCTCCATGTCTAGTCTCAAGAATTGAGAGTAGCATCAGATGAGAACAGCATCTGCTTAATATCTTTTTAAGAATGATCTCTTTTGAAGCATATTTGCATTTATACTGTCTAACTTTAACCTCTGCACAGTACTGTTAAACGTAATATACTAATACTATTAATATTTCTTGTGCTGTATGACTTTGCAGTTGTGTCAGACTTTTGTATTTTTCTCCTAGATAATGCTTGAAAATAGATTTTGAAATTACACCTAATTTACCATAGAAAAATAATTAGACAAATTAATTTAGCTGAAATAACATGGCATAGCAGTCATTCTTTATAGTGAAAATCCTGCATTTTGAGACAATCTTTTCCTTCAGTCATGATTCATCTCCTGTACTTTGGAACAGCAGACACAACCAGAAATGAGTAAAGGCAAACCTGAACTACAGTCCATGTGCTATCATAAATGTGTAACTGGTGAGTTTGGCCAGGAGTCAGAGAAATGAGCCCTAAGCAAGTTTGGAACTTCTAGGAGATTTGAGATTTCATTCTCACAGCCTGTCCCTTCAGTTGCTGTGACACAACAAATCATTAACTTCTGAAGTGCTCCCAGGTCAGCCTGCTAAGTAACTGTTTTGGGTCATGCCAGCTAACAGAAGAATAAAATACTTCCAACTGTGTGACCGCATTGGCTAATTATTTTGTTTCATGGCTGGTGGGCTCAATAAAGCACTTACTCCCTGCACAGCTTTTACTGTTCCAGGCGAATGATCTCTTCTGCATTTAAAATTCTAGAAGAGCTAAAATGTGAATCAAATTTGTGTTTAAGGACAGCAATTCTGTTTTTTAGTACAAAGCCAACTGTCCTGGGATTGCCAGGTTTAATCTTTGAATTTTTCTTAGAGAAGTTTTTTTTTTTACTGACATTCCAAGGCCACATGTTTAACATTTATTTATTTATTTATTTATGTTTGTTAACTTGGTAGTTTAACTGGTCAAAAAGACCATTTTCAGTCATGAACAGAACCATTAGGCAAATACACTTAAAGTGCTGCTGTGGCATTACTGAAATATAAAAAAAAGTTACCTGAGTAATACACTGGACATTGTCCGTAATGCTTCTAATGTTGGGCCTTAGCTTGTTTCTGCTCCTAAACCAGTTTTAGAATTTCTGCTCCTTTCTTACTGTTGTTTTTCTGATGACTGCTTTACAGCTGTCCAGGGATTAGACATCAGAAGGGCAAAGGCTTATGTCAGTGACATGCATTGCGTGGTGTATTGTAAAGGGAGTAGATATCTGATACCAAGCTGAACTGTGTTTTGGTAACCAGGACTGAGATGATGCTCCTCTGAGTATCTTAAATAATCCCTGCATTCATTTATAAACCACTCATTTAGGGGTATTTTATACTTCTGTAGCATGCCACACAGGCATCAGCAGTGTCAAAGTTGTCTTCTTCTTCTATCTTTGGGTTTCAGTATCTGAGAAAAGGAAAAGAAGCCCCTCTTCCCTTCTATCACTCGCTGGTTCAAGGAACGGCAAGGACATTTTAGAATATACAGATCATATTGAATCCCCTACTTGTTTAGATGCAGACTGTGGACATGAAGACACTCTATCTTATGGTTCCACCCCAAAAATGTGTCAACTGGGGAGACCAAACCCTAATGAATAATCATTTAAATAGCCAAAGTAGATGTGCTGTCCTCATATAAGACATAACAAGCTATTAAAGCTTCCAGAACCTCAGCTTCTTATTCTACCACCAATAATTTCTTCTTATGAGGATGTTATCTCTATGCTGTTCCTTGGGCAGGGCCAGATCCAGCGCAAGATGCCCTAGGCTGCCTAGGGGCCAGTTCTGTCTGGGCTGTGGCAGGGGGTGTCTATATTAGAACATCAAAGTTTCAAAACTTTGAATGTTCTAATATTGAACCCTATTCAGCGAAAGCTGAAAATATCGAAGCAACAGAAAACCAATTTTTTTCCTAGGGAAAGAATTTGGTTGTCCGTTTCTGTTGCGTTGGTATTTTCAGCTCTGTGGTGGAAAGTTATGGGTCAGGTTCAGGTAAGTGTGCGATTGAGTACGGGTTAGGTTTGTTAGGGTTAGGGTGCGGGTTAGGTATGTGTGCAATTGTGTGGACATGAGGGTTAGGGCAGGTTAGGTGAGTTAGGGTTAGGGTGGGGTTTAGGTATGTGTGCAGTTGTGTGGACATGAGGGTTAGGGCGGGTTAGGTGAGTTAGTGTTAGGGTGCAGGTGAGGTGAGTGTGCGATAGTGACGGACCTTAGGGTTAGGGTTTGGATTAAGGTAAGTGGATAGTTAGTGGTGTGTGTATAGTTTAGTGTAGGGTTAAGTGTAAGATTTTAGGTGTATGTGTGTGGATTGCTGTTTGTTTGGTGTGCTTGTGTTGCGTGTTTGTGTTTAGGAACAGCAATTTTTTTTCCTAGGAAAAAATTTGCTGTTCTGTATGTTCGATGTTTTCAGCTTTTGCTGAATAGGGTTCGATATTAGAACATTCGAAGTTTTGAAACTTCAATGTTCTAATATAGACCTGGGGGGAGGGGGCTGGTCTGTTCTTAAAAAAAAAATGAAACCTTAATAACCACATCTGCTGTTTTAGGTGCAACCTTCTAAGCCTTCCATTCACTTCCAGCATCAGCCCACTCCACTGGTCTGTGTATGAACTTCCAGTCTCTCTCTTTTTCAGTCTCAGTACATCTGTATATGGGTAATGTGGGAGATCATATGTTTGGTTGGAAGGAGATAATGACATGCTTCAGACGCTGTCTTTTTCATTCCACCTTTCTCTTTTTCAACGTGGAAGATCAGATGACTGGGTGTTTGTTTGGAGGGAATGTGTGTGTGTGTGTGTGTGTGTGTGTGTGTGTGTGTGTGTGTGTGTGTGTGTGTGTGTGTGTGTGTGTGTGTGTATCTGTGTGTGTGTGTGTGTGTGTGTGTGTGTGTGTGTGTGTATCTGTGTGTGTGTGTGTGTGTGTGTGTGTGTGTGTGTGTGTGTGTATCTGTGTGTGTGTGTGTGTGTATCTGTGTGTGTGTGTGTGTGTGTGTGTGTGTGTCTGTGTATCTGTGTGTGTGTGTGTGTGTGTGTGTCTGTGTATCTGTGTGTGTGTGTGTGTGTGTCTGTGTATCTGTGTGTGTGTGTGTGTGTGTGTGTGTGTGTGTGTGTGTGTCTGTGTATCTGTGTGTGTGTGTGTGTGTGTGTGTGTGTGTGTGTGTGTGTGTGTCTGTGTATCTGTGTGTGTGTGTGTGTGTGTGTGCATGCGTGCGTGTCTGTGTGTCTGTGTGTGTGTGTGTGTGTGTGTTTGTGTGTGTGTCCTCCAGGCTACAGGATGATTGCGGATCACGTTTCTCTAGTATCATTATGATTCTGTCCAGGAATGATTCTTTCCTCCAAGATTATCATTCTCTTTTCCCCAGGATGCTTATGTTTCTGCCGTCTAGATTGAGTGCAGAAAGCACAAGCACCTTTTCAGATAAATCACTGGGAATTACTGTCAGTCAAAAATACCATTAATTAGAGTTTGATATTTATTCTTGGTCAGAAAATACATATGTTCCATCCTTTTGAGGACTTTTTTTCATTCACCAAGTCTCTACCCTTTTTTGTTCTAGTTAGCCAAGTCCCAGGAGCACTGTCTGGTTAGGTGACTTGCTTAGAAATACACATCAGGCAAATGGAGCTAGAAAGACTCAGATTATTCACTACAGGAAACAGTTCATTAAGGGATTAAGGTTGTAATCCACTGTACTGTCAGACCTTCAGTGACTTCTTCATAAGGACCTCATCTGTTTGAAGTGAGCTTCACGTAGTCAAAAGTACAGGGTTGGAATTCTTCCACTTTTATTTGCCTACTGTGTGCCTTTGAGCATGTCAGTCAGACAGTACTCCTGGGTCATCTCTGAAAAGGGACACTTTGTACAATGAGTTTACCTGGTTGACAAATAGATAAAGGAAAGTTGAATTCAAAATGTGGGCCTTTGTCTCATTATTATTTTTTGCTTTATCCAGAATTCTTGAGCAAAGATGTTGAGAGGTATTGTTCTCCATTGCTTCTAAAATGTGTGGCATTCTGTCAAGTTGTGGATTTTAGTTATTAAGTAATGACAGGCATAAGGTATTATAGTGGGGTTCAAATTATATGGAAAAATCATTTAAATTTTGTTTCTAATTTTTGGATATTTATCTCTGGTTTGATGTAAGAAACTGAGAGAGCAGAGGAGAGTTGCAATAGGTTTCACTTTATTGTTTTGACAGCAGCAAACCATGATACATTTTTGGTCCATTATTTCTGACTACATTCACTCATTTGTTCTCAAGCAGATGTCTGAGGTGTACAGTCATGCAAGTGGCCATAACTGATGGTTTTGTGTGTGTGTGTGCACGTATGTAAATCAACAGTCAATGCAGTGTAATGGAAGGAATTAACTGATTGTACTAAACAGATCATCAAAACAGCCATTTTCTTTGGTTCCTTATTTTTTTGACTGTTGACAGTATGTTTACTATTTAGCTGTAAATAAACTATATAGCACAAAATCTTAGTGTTATTTTTTTAACTGTGAATACAGTTTTAATTAACCTTGGTTTTTTTTTGTAGGTGCACAGGTGTGAAATGCACTGTATTGGGTTACAATGGTCTGTCTTGTACTTAATGCAGATGAGTAAGGCTATGAGCTTTTGTAGCACAGGGTTTGATTCATTCTCTACTAGGAAAAACAAACAAACAAAAAGCAGAAATCAGCAACAAACACAGCTTTAATAATACAATAGACGAAAGCGCGTATCCATTTTATTATAAAAGCTGTGTTTGTTGCTGGTTTCTGCTGTTTTTTTCTTTTTCCTAGTTGGTTCCTTCTTTTTTTTCATGGTTTGGCTTCATTTCTCTACTGTTTGACTCTAACCAAGTCATTTCACCAGAATACTCCTAATCTGCCCTTGAAAAGCGACACTTGCATCCAGTGGACTTTCCCAAGTTGTTAAAATGTGTTACACATTGTTCTTTTATCTTCTGTACCCTTCACATAGACCAGAACATCACTGTTTACTCCTCAAGAATGCCAACTGGCTTCCACTTGAACAAATAGCTGTTCTTCTTTTAGGCTACCTCCTTTCTAAACTTCTCAGCTAAATATCCTTTTTATTTTTAGCTGAAAGAGTCATGGTTATAGAATGAATGCAATAACCTCCTAATTTATCCCTACAAGTTCCCTCACTAGACAGCAAGCTTTACAAAAAAAGAGAAGTCAACATAGGCACTCTGTCCTGGGTAAACAGTCACAAATTGCCAGCATGTGGGTGAAAAAAGGCAGAAAACACACCAGATAGAACTAAATCATGCCATAAAAATGGCTATAGTAATTTTATTATTCATACCGGTTTCGGCAAGAGAGCCTTCATCAGTGAAATACATTTACACAGTGAGAACTCCTTCTTATATAAATAGACCCATCCACCAATGGGAGGTGCAGCCCCCCCCCCCAAACACAAATTGTCAGCAACACTTCCTTCAATTAGGCAAAGATAAAAAATAATAATTATGAATACATACATAGAATAGACATACATGATAATTATAAGAAATACATACAGGAAAAAAGTAAAGCATTATAAATGGTCATTTAGCCCGGGTGGGATAAGCCCCCCCCCCCCCAGCTTAATAATCCAAAAGTTTTCTTTCTTATTCAGGATGCTATGCCATCCCTGCATGTTATTCCTGTTACCAGCAATTCTGTCAGTTATCAAAAAAATGAAATTCTGCATTTGTATGCTTCAGGCAGTGCCTGTATAGGGCATTCGTGTCACGTTTATTGCATATGTCACTACGATTTTCAGACATACGTATTCTTAGTGGATGAGATATCTGACCAACATAAAAGGCAGAACATTTACAGGTAGCCAAATAAACAATCCAGTCAGTACAACAATTCCCAAAGAATTTAGTGTCATACACTTTACTGATGTTTTTACTAGTTAATTATTTGAGTTTGCTTACATAACGGCATGAAGAGCAATGTCCACAAGGGAAAATGCCAAAAAGAGTATCCCCGGACAGGTTGAGTTGTTGGTGTGTAGCACCCCCCCTACCAGTATGTTTAAAGTGGGAAAAGTGGGAACCCAACGTTTTACCTTTCCTAAATGAAAATTGACACCTCGTCCCTAATATTGGTCATAAATTGTCATTTGCCAAAAGGATATTCCAATGTTTGAGAATGGTGTCCTTGATAGTATTGGTATTTCGCGCATACATAGTTATGAACCTGATTGTATCACTGTTGTCTACCCTAGTTTTAACCTTATAATCCAATAGGGACATCCTGTCTTGGTTACTAGCCCAATTACTGGCAGAAATTATGTCAAAGTCCCTGTATCCCCTATTCTGGAATCTATGACAGAGGTCATGCTGAAAAGAGTCATATTCCTCTTGAGTGGAACTAATTCTCTTCATGCGAAGAAACTGGGATTTCAGGATGTTGCGGATGGTATGGCTAGGGTATAAGCTGGTAGCATGAAGCAAATTGTTATATTGAGGGTATTTTCGAAAAACTTTAGTACTCAAGTGTATTGTCCAGGTTTCTCCGGATAGTGACATCCAAAAAATGAATTTCATTAATATCCAAGCTCAAAGTGAACTCAATACCCCACTTATTGTCATTAAGGTATTGGACAAACTCGAGAAGAAAACCCATATCTGCCCGCCATACCATCCAGCAATCATCCAGATATCTCCGCCAAATGTCAATTTCATCAATATATAACACAGCAGATAGAACTAAATCATGCCATAAAAATGGCTACAGTAATTTTATTATCCATACAGCAAGACAGCCTTCATTAGTGGAATAACTTTACACAGTGAGAACTCCATCTTACATAAATAGATCCTTCCACCAATGGGAGGTGCAGCCCCACCCTCACCCCACAAACAGAAATTGGCAGCAACACTTCCTTCAATTAGGCAAGGATAAAAAATAATAATTATGAATACATACATAAAATAGAAATACATGATAATTATAAGGAATACATACAGAAAAAAAGTAAAGCACTATAAATGGTCATTTAGTCCGGGTGGGAAAAGCTCCCCCCCCAGCTTAATAATCCATACTCTAGATGTCAAGGCCCTGTACACAAACATCTCCCATTGGGCCGGTCTTCAAGCCTTACAATTCTGGCTGGGTCGTGCCAACTTGTATCCAGCTGGATTCAATACTTTACTCCTATGTATGGCAGAGCATGTGCTGAATAAAAATGTTTTCTATTTTCAAGGGGAATGTTATTGGCAGATTCAGGGCACCACGATGGGTGCTTCATTTGCACCGATCTATGCAGATCTGTTCATGGCCTTTTTGGAAGATCAACTAATATATCATTCCTCTCATAACTTATATATTGATAAAATTGACATCTGGCGGAGATATCTGGATAGTATGGCGGGCAGATATGGGTTTTCTTCTTGAGTTTGTCCAATACCTTAATGACAGTAATTGGGGTATTGAGTTCACTTTGAGCTTGGATATTAACTAAATAAATGTTTTGGATGTCACTATCCAGAGAAACCTGGACAATACTCTGAGTACTAAAGTTTTTCACATATACCCTCAATATAACAATTTGCTTCATGCTACCAGCTTATACCCTAGCCATACCATCCGCAACATCCTGAAATCCCAGTTTCTTCGCATGAAGAGAATTAGTTCCACTCAAGAGGAATATAACTCTTCTCAGCATGACCTCTGTCATAGATTCCAGAATAGGGGATACAGGGACTTTGACATCATTTCTGCCAGTAATTGAGTTAGTAACCAAGACAGGATGTCCCTATTGGATTATAAGGTTAAAACTAGGGTAGACACCAGTGATACAATCAGGTTCATAACTATGTATGCGCGAAATACCAATACTATGAAGGATACCATTCACAAACATTGGAATATCCTTTTGGCAAATGACAATTTACGACCAATATTAGGGACGTGGTGTAAATTTTCATTTAGGAAAGGTAAAATGTTGGGTTCCCACTCTTCCCACTTTAAACATACTGGTAGCAGGGGTGCTATACACCAACAACTCACCCTGTCCTGGATACTCTTTTTGGCACTTTCCCTTGTGGACATTGCTCTTCATGCCGTTATGTAAGCAAACTCAAACAATTTACTAGTAAAAACACCAGTAAACTGTATGACTTTAAATTCTTTGGGAATTGTGGTACTGACTGGTTTGTTTATTTGGCCACCTGTAAATGTTCTGTCTTTTATGTTGGTCAGACATCTCATCCACTAAGAATATGTATGTCTAAACATCGTAGTGACATACGCAATAAACATGACACAAATGCCCTATACAGGCACTGCCTGACGCATATGAATGCAGAATTTCTTTTTTTTGATAATTGACAGAATTGCTGGTAACACGAATAACATGCAGGGATGGCATAGCATCCTGAATAGGAAAGAAAAATTTTGGATTATTAAGCTGGGGGAGCTTTTCTCACCTGGACTAAGTGACCATTTATAGTGCTTTACTTTTTTCCTGTATGTATTCCTTATAATTGTATTTCTATTCTATATATGTATTCATAATTATTATTTATTTTACATTTGTTAACCAGGGGTGTCTGACTGAGCCAAAAAGGCCCTTTTTCAGCAGAGGCCCGGGGAGAAAAAGCTCCACAAAGAAAAATTGCAGACGCATTTAGTTATTTAGACATGATCAGTATACACACAAATTACAAGAGACATGTTTTTACAGTGGTATGCGGCACATAAACAGTTACAGTGGAGAGAACAAACAAAAAAATATTAATTATTTTTTATCTTTGCCTAATTGAAGGAAGTGTTGCTGCCAATTTGTGTTTGTGGGGGGGGGGGGCTGCACCTCCCATTGGTGGATGGGTCTATTTAGGAGCTCTCACTGTGTAAAGGCATTCCACTGATAAAGGCTATCTTGCCAAAACTGGTATGGATAATAAAATTACTATAGCCGTTTTTATGGCATGATTTAGTTCTATCTGCTGTGTTTTGTGCCTTTTTTCACCCACATGCTGGCCATTTGTGACTTTTCCCTCATTTGATTTGGCCTTGCTTTGCCGTACGTGCAGAGCGCTTTCACTTTGCACTCTGTCCTGGGTCCCAGACTATGAGAAAATATCCCTACTACCATTAGAGGCTTAACCTTCCACTTAGAACTGAAGAAAAGAGTTAAATAGCAACTAATCATAGAAGGAGAATATGCCACAACTTTGACGATATTGGTATAATTTCAAAATAATCTAATTTTTGTTAATGCTCACTCATCACTTTGTTATACTCTCACCTTGGTAAAATCCTAAGCTCTTTCATTTCCCACTTTATCTAACTTAATCACCCACATGCAAATGCACAACTCTAATGACTTGTTAAACCCCCTATATTCTCCATCTGCTTCATCTAATCATGCTTTCAAATAATATGTATGTTATAAAAATGTTCTTTCTTACAGATACTTTTCTCTCCACTTTCTCTTAGACTAACAAATTTACTTATGTGTGGCCACTCCACTATAAAGGTTTGTAGAAATAAAAAAAAAAAAAACATACATCCACAACTTGTGGAATCAGCATTCACAGTCCATAGACTAATACTGTAGCATTGATAACAGTTCAACTAAAAAAGTTTCAGTGATAACACAACCAGACTGAAGTCAGCCAGGGCTTCCCTTTTACTCCTCTGATTGCAAACCAGAAGTTCACCACAGACTCCTTGGATTATCCTTGGGGACCCCTCTACAGAATTTCAAGTTTCAAGGATAAAGATCCCATTCTTAGATGCAGAAACATCCTAACAAATTCAACAAGATGTTAGAGGTGCATGTAACTTGTACTGCCTTGTACACTTATAGCCTTGTACACTCATAGGCTAGTATATGAGCAGCGAATACTTAAATTTAATTATTTCACATTTGTTTACTGGGAAAGTCCGGATGGGATAATATCCCATTTTCAGAGGAGGCCTGGAGAGAAAAGCTCCACATTCACATAATATGGTTACAGTTAAAGTTATTTCAAAGCCTAACAGAGAAGAATGACATATTACCCAAGTACAGTGTGAACCTGTACATACATGCTGCAAATATGTGGACAGGTGTAATAAGTTAACAAAGCACAATATCACAGTTCACAGAGATGACATTAAACACACTGAGTACACTCTTTGGAGCAGAAAGGCCTAGATAATATAGGTTAGGCAAAAATATATTTGATCTTTGTCTAAAAATAGATTTTAGTAATTCTTTCTATCCAAACGTAGTCAAAGTATGCTGGTGGTAGAAGGAGGGAGGGGGTAGTGCAGGAGCGGATCCAGGTTTTATTTAGGCAGACGTTTAGTAGTAGTTTGAAGTTGAAGAGGCTAGATGTAAATCTAATTTGCAGAAGGACAGAGTGACATATGAATACAGAGTTTTACCAAAAGACTTGTGAGGTTTATGTAAATTGAGAAGATGTTGTTCATTACATCAAAGCAATCTATTAGGATGACAGGAATTATGAATAGGAATAAAAGCAGGACAGCCATCAGCTTTGTGAATAATATTGTATGTGTAGATAAGCTGTATATAATCTAAGTGGTGAAGCAGTCTGAGCCAATTCAAAGCTTTAAGGGCAATGCAGTGATGGCTGCAGTATTGTTTGTTGGAGGCAGTTTTTGCCACGTTAATATAGGATGCCTCCAACTTATTTTTAACTGTAGCCTGAAGGTTGGTTAGGATGGCTGTGCCATATAAGAGAGATGGGAGAAGGTATGTAGTGGCAGGAGTGATTTTGGTGGTATTGCTAAGGACGTATTTCAGCCTGTAGAGTGTTCCTAATTCTTGGTGAGTCATCTTTATATCATTTTGAACATGCAGATCAGATTTAAGGTCATCGGCTATAATCACTCTAAGAAGTTTTCTATGGGAGACTATTTCAATTGCAGTTTTTTAGTGAAGAAGGTTGAAATTCACTTTATCATGCATGTGTGATTTTGGGTAGAATAGCAATATCTTTTTTTAGGGTTGAGTAGTAGCTTGGCTTGATGGAGCCATTTCTCATCTCAGGAAAAAAGCTTTTTCAGTGTAGAAGCTGAGGCAGGTTATTAGATAAACATATAAGTGTAGAATCATCAGCATATTGTAAAAGAGAGGCAGGCCCTATGAAGTTATATAGGTAATTGATAAAGATATTAAAGAAGAGACCAAGAACAGAGCCTTGGGGGTACACCAGTGAAGACTTGCAGGTATTTTGAGAGAGTGTTCTGCTATTTCACAGAGTGGACCCTGTCAGTTAAATAGCTATCGAACCACAGAAATGAAGACGAGGACAGTCCAAGTTGGGACAGTTTGTACAGGAGTTTAGGGTGAGAAACTGTATCGAAAGCCTTTGACAGGTCAAGGAATAAGGAGGAAACAGGTTTGCCCAAGTCCCTGCATTTGCTTATGGTGTCAATGAATGACAGGAGGTCAGTAGTTGTACTGTGTCCTGAGCAGAAGCCATGCTGTGCTTATGTTAAGAGCTATTCTTGTAGAAGATAGTGGAGCAGTTGCTTATGAATACATATTTCAAGAGTATTTGAGAAAAGCAATATTATGCAACAGGCCAAAAGTTAGAAACTTCAGCTGGGATGCCACCTTTATAAAGAATGATAATATAAGATTTTTTCCATAGTGAGAGTACATAGGATTCAGCTGTCATACTATTGATAGGGATAGAGACTGGGTATGCTATGGCATCAGCAGCTATCCTGAGATATTCATGTGGGAGTTTGTCAGCTGAATTGGAGCAGGTTTGAGTTTAAGTAGAAGATTTTATTATTGATATGTAGACAGGTCCTAAGTGGAAGTTGCTAATGATGCATATACAGGGTAAATTAGGTTCAGGTAAGGATATGGGGAGGTTAAAGGAAGTGGTATTGTGTATGGTGAATGTTAATTTTGGTCTAAACTGTTGTTAGTTGAATTATTAGGATTGGGTGTTATTGAGAGGGTGGTTGAAGCACGGGATGGGGGTGAAGAGTTTTTAGTTAGGGAGGTAATGCTTTCATTTATGCAGGTATTGAATAAATTTGCAATTTCTAGTAGGGATCTGTTATGAGAAGGACTGTGTTCCTTGTTTGAACCGGGATGTAACAAGTTATATACTGATGTCCAGAATTCTTGGGGGTCATTTTTGTGTTGAAGTTATAGATGGCTCTGTTTTTTATGTAGGTTAACATGTTTTTTTTTTTTACAAAGACTGCACAATTTTCTGTAAAGTTGCAGGTTATAGGGAGTTTTAAGTTGAAGCCATTCATTCCAAGCTTTGTCTCTGTTAGATACTGTAGAGTTTGTCTGGGTAGTGAGCCATGGTGCATGCATGTTTTGCAGAGTGGAGTGTGGCTGTTTAAAGTATTTAACACTAAGGTATTAAAAGTACTGACTGCCTTGTTAAGTGGAAGAGTTTTTCAGTCAAATCAGTTAAAGGCTTTCAAAGTATTGATGAAGGAGTCTATATTGAATTTAGATAGGTTTCGGGTTATTTCAAGTTGATTAGTGTTAGGTTGGTGGGTGGTATTTCTATGGGTATAAACTGGAAGGTGGTTGCTAAGTGAGTTTGGCTAGGTTCCAGAGGTTGTAAATTTACCAGGGTCAGACACCAGTATCCAGTCTAGAATTGTACCTTTTCTATTTGTATTATTTAATCTAGTATGTATCTTGATAAGTTGTGTGTTACCATAAAAGTTTATACTAGCTCAGGGAAAGGCTGATGTAAGGTTTTGCCAGTCAATATTTACATCTCCTAGTATATTTTTTTTCATAAGGCGTAGAATTACTTGTCCAGCAGGGGATTTCTTCTAAAGCTGTTATATTATTTCCAGGTGAGATATAGACTGTAGCAAAGCATAGCTGTTTCTGTTGCTAAGCTTTAGCACTGATACTAACATTTTGGTATTTTGGAATTTTGGGATGTTGTGTGAATAGGGATAGAGATTGTATGATCTTGAATAAATTAAGGCTACCCCTCCTGCTTTCTTGTGGGGCCTATCAACTCTGACAATACTGTAGCCTGAAGGGAGGAGTTCAGAATCTTTACTGTTAGGCTTAACCTAGGTTTCTGTGATGGCAAGAATATCAGGGTTATACTGTGATATCCAGACGGTATAGCTCTGTAATTTTGTTACAAATGTGATGGAGATTAATATAATGATGATATTCAGGGTGTTTTGGAAGACCAGTGGGAGAATGATGGAGTGAAGGGTTTGATGTGCTAGTTTTATTATAGTACTGGCAGGTGGTTGTTTAATGATAGGACGATACAGCTCAGGAGAGGTATAGGTTGAGGTGGTAGATCAAGAAGGGTTAGTTAATTCACAATTTTGTATGAGTGTTTTTTTTTTTTCTGTTTAGATTATTTGGTGAGTTTTCAAGGCCTGCATTGGGGTGGGATTTTTGAAAGGTAGTATGTGAATTTAGAGGAGACCTTTATGAGTTTTATTGTTTGAGTAGTGTGTTGGTATTGAAGTATTTTGTGCTTAAAATAAAGATGGGGTGAGAGATTAAAAAGGCATGAGATGTACTGGTATGGCTGTTCCTGATTTTGTAGTGTGCTGAGTAAACTGCATTACGAGATGTGCACAGAGGTACCACCAAAAGAAAGCTGTGGTTAAGGGTCAATTGGTAAGGGCAGCAAGGATTGTGTCTGATGATGAAGATTTTCTTGAGGAATGTGAAAAATTGAGAACCATGTTCCTTAAGAGAGGCTATCCTTATAGCCTGTTGACAGACATCATTCTTGAGGTTAGAGCAAAGAGGGAAACTGGACATTTCAAGCCCCTTGTTTATAATAAGGTGGATTTAAACAGTATTGATATACCATCTCAAGAAAGCACTAATAATAGGGGTCAATTAAGTAAAAATAATAACCTTACTTTGAATTTCCTGTCCACTTTCTCCATTGATTCTAGGGAGATTAAAGAAATTTTCATCAAGAACTGGGCCATCATATCAGAGGACCATATAATTAGTAAAACATTGAGTATAGGGCCCAAGTTTACTTACAGAAGGGGCCTAAATCTAAAAAGCATAGTAGAGAGAAAAAATATCAGAAATATGAAGGGTACTGAACTTAATTTTATAGGAATGAGAAAAGGCGGAGCATGCTCATACTGTAGGTTTATTAAAACAGGGACTTCCATCAAGATAAGGGATAAGTCATTTAGTATACACGGGAGATTCAATTGTGAATCAAAAGGTGTGGTATATGTTGGCATTTGTGACTCATGTTCGTCTTTTTATATCGGGAAAACCGAAAGAAAGTTTAAGCAAAGAGTATATGAACACCAATATAGTATACTCAAGGGGGATACCAATAATGCTTTAGCGAAGCATGTTATGGACCACCCAACACATAAATTTACATATTCTGTGTTACAACAAATTCCACATGATCCAAGAGGAGGGCCTTGGCAGCTCAACTTGGAAGAACAAGAAATATTTTGGCAAATAAGAACCTCAGCATATTCCCCTCCTGGATTAAATGAATATATGTCTATTAAAAGTATTTTAAAGCTTAAAGCGTTATGCAGATAATGGTTGAGCTATTGCAATATGGAAAAGGTGTGTAAAAAATATATAATAGGTAGTTGCTAGTTATTTTTAACGTTGTTTATATTTTTATTTAATATATATTTTTATAAAATATATATATATATAAGTTTTTTAAGGAAGGTATTCGTCTAAACAATGTATATGTTGTGCCAATATTTAATATAGTAGTGTTTTAATATGTTTTTATTTTAGGTTTTTAGTAGCAGTAAATTATCAATTAGAGAAATAATTAAATAATCAAGGACGTCAATTAAACATATATAAGGTTTGGAAATGATGTTTGCAAGTTGTCTGAAGAAGTGGGGGTACTGACCTCTATGAAAGCGCTTACAATAAAGGCTCGCAATTTTAGTTGCTTGTTTCTTGGGAGTGTTCTGTTTTTGCATACGCCTGCTGTATTTTGTGGTACATTGTTTTTGCTCTGGTTTGGTTTGTTAACCTAGGTTTCTGTGATGGCAAGAATATCAGGGTTATACTGTGATACCCAGACGGTATAGCTCTGTAATTGAGATTAATATAATGATGATATTCAGGGTGTTTTGGAAGACCAGTGGGAGAATGATGGAGTGAAGGGTTTGATGTGCTAGTTTTATTATAGTACTGGCAGGTGGTTGTTTAATGATAGGACGGTACATCTCAGGAGAGGTATAGGTTGAGGTGGTAGATCAAGAAGGGTTAGTTAATTCACAATTTTGTATGAGTGTTTTTTTTTTTTTCTGTTTAGATTATTTGGTGAGTTTTCAAGGCCTGCATTGGGGTGGGCATCACCACACTGTGGGATTTTTGAAAGGTAGTATGTGAATTTAGAGGAGACCTTTATGTGTTTTATTGTTTGAGTAGTGTGTTGGTAGTGAAGTATTTTGTGCTTAAAATAAAGATGGGGTGAGAGATTAAAAAGGCATGGAGATGTACTGGTATGGCTGTTCCTGATTTTATAGTGTGCTGAGTAAACTGCATTACGAGATGTGCACAGAGGTACCACCAAAAGAAAGCTGTGGTTAAGGGTCAATTGGTAAGGGCAGCAAGGATTGTGTCTGATGATGAAGATTTTTTTGAGGAATGTGAAAAATTGAGAACCATGTTCCTTAAGAGAGGCTATCCTTATAGCCTGTTGACAGACATCATTCTTGAGGTTAGAGCAAAGAGGGAAACTGGACATTTCAAGCCACTTGTTTATAATAAGGTAGATTTAAACAGTATTGATATACCATCTCAAGAAAGCACTAATAATAGGGGTCAATTAAGTAAAAATAATAACCTTACTTTGAATTTCCTGTCCACTTTCTCCATTGATTCTAGGGAGATTAAAGAAATTTTCATCAAGAACTGGGCCATCATATCAGAGGACCATATAATTAGTAAAACATTGGGTATAGGACCCAAGTTTACTTACAGAAGGGGCCTAAATCTAAAAAGCATAGTAGAGAGAAAAAATATCAGAAATATGAAGGGTACTGAACTTAATTTTATAGGAATGAGAAAAGGCAGAGCATGCTCATACTGTAGGTTTATTAAAACAGGGACTTCCATCAAGATAAGGGATAAGTCATTTAGTATACATGGGAGATTCAATTGTGAATCAAAAGGTGTGGTATATGTTGGCATTTGTGACTCATGTTCGTCTTTTTATATCAGGAAAACCGAAAGA
Source organism: Protopterus annectens (assembly GCF_019279795.1). Taxonomy (NCBI): domain Eukaryota; kingdom Metazoa; phylum Chordata; order Ceratodontiformes; family Protopteridae; genus Protopterus; species Protopterus annectens. Next base: position 1,646,171,147 of record NC_056729.1, on the reverse strand, counting down.
AAGTTTAAGCAAAGAGTATATGAACACCAATATAGTATACTCAAGGGGGATACCAATAATGCTTTAGCGAAGCATGTTATGGACCACCCAACACATAAATTTACATATTCTGTGTTACAACAAATTCCACATGATCCAAGAGGAGGGCCTTGGCAGCTCAACTTGGAAGAACAAGAAATATTTTGTCAAATAAGAACCTCAGCATATTCCCCTCCTGGATTAAATGAATATATTTCTATTAAAAGTATTTTAAAGTTTAAAGCGTTATGCAGATAATGGTTGAGCTATTGCAATATGGAAAAGGTGTGTAAAAAATATATAATAGGTAGTTGCTAGTTATTTTTAATGGTGTTTATATTTTTATTTAATATATATTTTTATAAAATATATATATATATAAGTTTTTTAAGAAGGTATTCATCTAAACAATGTATATGTTGTGCCAATATTTAATATAGTAGTGTTTTAATATGTTTTTATTTTAGGTTTTTAGTAGCAGTAAATTATCAATTAGAGAAATAATTAAATAATCAAGGACGTCAATTAAACATATATAAGGTTTGGAAATGATGTTTGCAAGTTGTCTGAAGAAGTGGGGGTACTGACCTCTATGAAAGCGCTTACAATAAAGGCTCGCAATTTTAGTTGCTTGTTTCTTGGGAGTGTTCTGTTTTTGCATACGCCTGCTGTATTTTGTGGTACATTGTTTTTGCTCTGGTTTGGTTTGTTAACCTAGGTTTCTGTGATGGCAAGAATATCAGGGTTATACTGTGATACCCAGACGGTATAGCTCTGTAATTGAGATTAATATAATGATGATATTCAGGGTGTTTTGGAAGACCAGTGGGAGAATGATGGAGTGAAGGGTTTGATGTGCTAGTTTTATTATAGTACTGGCAGGTGGTTGTTTAATGATAGGACGGTACATCTCAGGAGAGGTATAGGTTGAGGTGGTAGATCAAGAAGGGTTAGTTAATTCACAATTTTGTATGAGTGTTTTTTTTTTTCTGTTTAGATTATTTGGTGAGTTTTCAAGGCCTGCATTGGGGTGGGCATCACCACACTGTGGGATTTTTGAAAGGTAGTATGTGAATTTAGAGGAGACCTTTATGAGTTTTATTGTTTGAGTAGTGTGTTGGTAGTGAAGTATTTTGTGCTTAAAATAAAGATGGGGTGAGAGATTAAAAAGGCATGGAGATGTACTGGTATGGCTGTTCCTGATTTTATAGTGTGCTGAGTAAACTGCATTACGAGATGTGCACAGAGGTACCACCAAAAGAAAGCTGTGGTTAAGGGTCAATTGGTAAGGGCAGCAAGGATTGTGTCTGATGATGAAGATTTTTTTGAGGAATGTGAAAATTGAGAACCATGTTCCTTAAGAGAGGCTATCCTTATAGCCTGTTGACAGACATCATTCTTGAGGTTAGAGCAAAGAGGGAAACTGGACATTTCAAGCCACTTGTTTATAATAAGGTAGATTTAAACAGTATTGATATACCATCTCAAGAAAGCACTAATAATAGGGGTCAATTAAGTAAAAATAATAACCTTACTTTGAATTTCCTGTCCACTTTCTCCATTGATTCTAGGGAGATTAAAGAAATTTTCATCAAGAACTGGGCCATCATATCAGAGGACCATATAATTAGTAAAACATTGGGTATAGGACCCAAGTTTACTTACAGAAGGGGCCTAAATCTAAAAAGCATAGTAGAGAGAAAAAATATCAGAAATATGAAGGGTACTGAACTTAATTTTATAGGAATGAGAAAAGGCGGAGCATGCTCATACTGTAGGTTTATTAAAACAGGGACTTCCATCAAGATAAGGGATAAGTCATTTAGTATACATGGGAGATTCAATTGTGAATCAAAAGGTGTGGTATATGTTGGCATTTGTGACTCATGTTCGTCTTTTTATATCGGGAAAACCGAAAGAAAGTTTAAGCAAAGAGTATATGAACACCAATATAGTATACTCAAGGGGGATACCAATAATGCTTTAGCGAAGCATGTTATGGACCACCCAACACATAAATTTACATATTCTGTGTTACAACAAATTCCACATGATCCAAGAGGAGGGCCTTGGCAGCTCAACTTGGAAGAACAAGAAATATTTTGGCAAATAAGAACCTCAGCATATTCCCCTCCTGGATTAAATGAATATATTTCTATTAAAAGTATTTTAAAGCTTAAAGCGTTATGCAGATAATGGTTGAGCTATTGCAATATGGAAAAGGTGTGTAAAAAATATATAATAGGTAGTTGCTAGTTATTTTTAATGGTGTTTATATTTTTATTTAATATATATTTTTATAAAATATATATATATATAAGTTTTTTAAGAAGGTACTCATCTAAACAATGTATATGTTGTGCCAATATTTAATATAGTAGTGTTTTAATATGTTTTTATTTTAGGTTTTTAGTAGCAGTAAATTATCAATTAGAGAAATAATTAAATAATCAAGGACGTCAATTAAACATATATAAGGTTTGGAAATGATGTTTGCAAGTTGTCTGAAGAAGTGGGGGTACTGACCTCTATGAAAGCGCTTACAATAAAGGCTCGCAATTTTAGTTGCTTGTTTCTTGGGAGTGTTCTGTTTTTGCATACGCCTGCTGTATTTTGTGGTACATTGTTTTTGCTCTGGTTTGGTTTGTTAACCTAGGTTTCTGTGATGGCAAGAATATCAGGGTTATACTGTGATACCCAGACGGTATAGCTCTGTAATTGAGATTAATATAATGATGATATTCAGGGTGTTTTGGAAGACCAGTGGGAGAATGATGGAGTGAAGGGTTTGATGTGCTAGTTTTATTATAGTACTGGCAGGTGGTTGTTTAATGATAGGACGGTACATCTCAGGAGAGGTATAGGTTGAGGTGGTAGATCAAGAAGGGTTAGTTAATTCACAATTTTGTATGAGTGTTTTTTTTTTTTTTCTGTTTAGATTATTTGGTGAGTTTTCAAGGCCTGCATTGGGGTGGGCATCACCACACTGTGGGATTTTTGAAAGGTAGTATGTGAATTTAGAGGAGACCTTTATGAGTTTTATTGTTTGAGTAGTGTGTTGGTAGTGAAGTATTTTGTGCTTAAAATAAAGATGGGGTGAGAGATTAAAAAGGCATGGAGATGTACTGGTATGGCTGTTCCTGATTTTATAGTGTGCTGAGTAAACTGCATTACGAGATGTGCACAGAGGTACCACCAAAAGAAAGCTGTGGTTAAGGGTCAATTGGTAAGGGCAGCAAGGATTGTGTCTGATGATGAAGATTTTTTTGAGGAATGTGAAAAATTGAGAACCATGTTCCTTAAGAGAGGCTATCCTTATAGCCTGTTGACAGACATCATTCTTGAGGTTAGAGCAAAGAGGGAAACTGGACATTTCAAGCCACTTGTTTATAATAAGGTAGATTTAAACAGTATTGATATACCATCTCAAGAAAGCACTAATAATAGGGGTCAATTAAGTAAAAATAATAACCTTACTTTGAATTTCCTGTCCACTTTCTCCATTGATTCTAGGGAGATTAAAGAAATTTTCATCAAGAACTGGGCCATCATATCAGAGGACCATATAATTAGTAAAACATTGGGTATAGGACCCAAGTTTACTTACAGAAGGGGCCTAAATCTAAAAAGCATAGTAGAGAGAAAAAATATCAGAAATATGAAGGGTACTGAACTTAATTTTATAGGAATGAGAAAAGGCGGAGCATGCTCATACTGTAGGTTTATTAAAACAGGGACTTCCATCAAGATAAGGGATAAGTCATTTAGTATACATGGGAGATTCAATTGTGAATCAAAAGGTGTGGTATATGTTGGCATTTGTGACTCATGTTCGTCTTTTATATCGGGAAAACCGAAAGAAAGTTTAAGCAAAGAGTATATGAACACCAATATAGTATACTCAAGGGGGATACCAATAATGCTTTAGCGAAGCATGTTATGGACCACCCAACACATAAATTTACATATTCTGTGTTACAACAAATTCCACATGATCCAAGAGGAGGGCCTTGGCAGCTCAACTTGGAAGAACAAAAAATATTTTGGCAAATAAGAACCTCAGCATATTCCCCTCCTGGATTAAATGAATATATGTCTATTAAATGTATTTTAAAGCTTAAAGCGTTATGCAGATAATGGTTGAGCTATTGCAATATGGAAAAGGTGTGTAAAAAATATATAATAGGTAGTTGCTAGTTATTTTTAACGGTGTTTATATTTTTATTTAATATATATTTTTATAAAATATATATATATATAAGTTTTTTAAGGAAGGTATTCGTCTAAACAATGTATATGTTGTGCCAATATTTAATATAGTAGTGTTTTAATATGTTTTTATTTTAGGTTTTTAGTAGCAGTAAATTACCAATTAGAGAAATAATTAAATAATCAAGGACGTCAATTAAACATATATAAGGTTTGGAAATGATGTTTGCAAGTTGTCTGAAGAAGTGGGGGTACTGACCTCTACGAAAGTGCTTACAATAAAGGCTCGCAAGTTTAGTTGCTTGTTTCTTGGGAGTGTTCTGTTTTTGCATATGCCTGCTGTATTTTGTGGTACATTGTTTTTCACTCTGGTTTGGTTTGTTAACCTAGGTTTCTGTGATGGCAAGAATATCAGGGTTATACTGTGATATCCAGACAGTATAGCTCTGTAATTTTGTTACAAATGTGATGGAGATTAATATAATGATGATATTCAGGGTGTTCTGGAAGACCAGTGGGAGAATGATGGAGTGAAGGGTTTGATGTGCTAGTTTTATTATAGTACTGACAGGTGGTTGTTTAATGATAGGACGGTACAGCTCAGGAGAGGTATAGGTTGAGGAGGTAGATCAAGAACGGTTAGTTAATTCACAATTTTGTATGAGTGTTTTTTTTTTCTGTTTAGATTATTTGGTGAGTTTTCAAGGCCTGCATTGGGGTGGGCATCACCACACTGTGGGATTTTTGGTGCTGTGGTAGCGTTGTCACCTGACAGACGTTGCCCATTCGATTCTCAGTTAGAGCGTCTTCTGTGTGGCGACATGCGTGAATGGGTGTTCCTTCATTGAAGGTTGTGCGTTAGGCCCGGCAAGCCAGCACGTAAAAATCTACTGCCAATCATTAGTGGACCGGAGTTCCGCTGTGGCGACCCCTAACCGGGAAAAGCCGAAAGACACAACGCAGCAAGTATGTGAATTTAGAGGAGACCTTTATGAGTTTTATTGTTTGAGTAGAGTGTTGGTGGTGAAGCATTTTCTGCTTAAAATAAAGATGGGGTGAGAAATTAAAAAGGCATGGAGATGTACTGGTATGGCTGTTCCTGATTTTATAGTGTGCTGAGTAAACTGCATTACGAGATGTGCACAGAGGTGAAAGTATACAGTCATACTTTGTTAGATAGGATGCTAGTAGCAGCAAAAAGTGACATGATGCTTGGAGCAACATTTGAAATATTGGTGGTTTTAGAGAAGAGCAAACAGTGAAATGTATTATGAAGCTGAGAGAGGCAGAGGTGGAGTTAATGAAGAGGATTAAGTGGAAAGGATTTGTCTTATTAGTTAATTCTGATTATCTAATAATGAGAAAGGAAATGGAGGAGCAACAAAAATATCTGAAGGAATTTAAATGGCATAAAGAGCAGAATATAAGTAATGACGCTAATAATGAAATTTAAGGGCATGTAAATTATGAAGAGCAGATGAGGCAGATGTCATTTCTGTGATTAGTAGGGGTAAGAACCTGTGAGCGATTATTTATGAAATGGTTATGTTGCTACAGCTGGGAGGAGTTAGTGGTCTTGTGATAAGCAAGATAGGCCCAGTATAAAGGAAGTGATATTAGTTTATTTGTTAGCTTTCTTTTTTTTCCACTTTATATTATTCTCTCAATTTTTATTGTTTCTGTATAAGCTACTTACTGCCTGTATTTACCAAAGTTATATATTCTTGATTGTTATTGATTTCTTGTATTGTTTTTAATGTGTTTTTGTAATGCAGCTTTTCTCCCTGGGCCTCCGCTGAAAAAGGGCCGCTGGCCCAGTCAGACAATGCTGGTAAATGAATATAAAATAAAAATAAATAAATAACTATTAGGGGTAGGTGGGAATAGGGGGTAGTGTGGAGAGAGAAACAAAGTGGATTATCAAACAGAGTCTTGCAGGAAAACAATCAGCCATGATTATCAAAAGCTAAGTAAAATGTCTTAATAGATGAGGATATAGCAATAGCAGTAGCATTGTTAAAATTTAAGTGCAAAAAGTTGGAAGTATTTACACAAAAAACAGGGAAGGTAGTATCCCTGTAAGATGAAAATGTATATATTTTTATATAGTGTATACTTGTTACATACCTCCTTGTACATTTTATGCGTATACAAACCTTATATAATAATATGGTAAATGTATCCACTATGTGACTGTGCACCTGTTAACAATTCAAATTTCAAATGCATTTTTTGTCATTTTCTTGTGCATATTTGTCAGTTTCCTGCATAATTCTGCCAGATTATTGTGCATACATTGTCATTTTCTACATTTATTGTGTGTTTGTAAGTTTATCATCTACATGTCATATGACTGCGTAAGTGCTTTTCAGATGTAACTGTCATATGTTAGTCTAAATCTTTAATTGACAGTTTTTCACACATAAACACCTTTTCACCTGCATAATTGTCTTGTGCTATTTTAAATATATTTAAAGCCAAAACAGTCTTCAGACCTATAGAAGTCTGTTGCATTTTTGATTTTATTTGATTAATTGATTTGTTGACATTTGATTAGTGGGAAAGTCCAACTCAGTAGGTGCCTGATTTCAGTTGAAGTCCAGGGAGAAAAGTTTCAAAGTATTACAAAAACTTTTTAAAGAAATAATTTTACAATCTTCATAAATAATACAAAAACAACTACAGTTTAAACAATTACCCAAAATTAAACATAATGTGAAAACATTGGTTAAAAATAGGCACAACTAGTATGAGAATGATGTAATACTTACAGAAATTTTAGTCAGTTTATAGAGGAATTAAAGATATATTAGTATAATACGAACAAGAACTGCAATATGAAGTGAGAGGGAAAACATGGTTATGACATATCACAACATCATAGGAAGTTACTAGGATAATAGCCCTGGGGCCCTTACAAGCCTAGCCAAGAGTTTATCCCCAAAAAAGAAACCTCAGTCAGCACCTGTCACCCCTGTCAATGAGGGACACAGGTGGAACCCCAGGGACAAATTTGTGGTTTCCCAACCACTCCTCTAGGTTGCACTTGAAGAGGGTCAGCGAGGTACTCTGTTTGACTTATATGGGAAGTCTATTCCATTGACGGGGCAGCCTCTGGGAGACGAACCTGTCTTTCCAGCAGGTTTTGTTAATGTTGTATATTAGATTCAGGCCTTTCGAGTGGATAATGCAGGAGGAGTTAGACTTATGGATATGGAGCATCTCTAGTAGGGCAGGGTCCACGATTGCCTTGTAGGCGAGACACAGATCACCTCTGAGCCATCTGTACAATACAGAGTAGAGTGATAGTGATTTGAGTCTGTCCACATAGGACAGATGTTAGAGGACATGGATTCTCTTTGTGAGGTATCTCTGTGGCCTTTCCAGTTGGTGCACATGTTTGGAGAGGTACATATCAAATGGGGTGTTATACTCAATTATTGGTCTAATGAGGGAGGAGTATAGAGAGGTAATAACCTCCTTTTTTCTGGATGCAATCCCTTTACTTATAAAATGAACCAAGTAAAAGGCTTTTCTGACCACTGCCACTACATGTTGGTCAAATGTGAGATTGTTGTCAACCTGAGTACCCAGATCTGTCACCACAGGTTGTGTGCTTAGGGGGTTGCCATTGATGAGGTAATCAGTAGGGGCCATGTTTTTGATGAATAGTATAATGATGCATTTCTTTGCATTTAACTTGAGGCCATAACTTTGGCACCAGTCATTTGTTGCTGTGAGACCCTCTTCCAGTATGTTAACATTATTTGGGGAGTCAATGACAGCACCCAACTTATAGTCATCTGTAAACTTGGTCAGCCACGTGCCTTTTATCTTTGCCTAAACCTCTGAGAAGTTGATGCCAAACAGTAGGGGTCCCAGGACAGATCTCTGGGGAACACCACTAGTGACAGGTCTGCTATCAGAGGGGTCTATGTTATAACAGCGAATGATCAAAAGATCGAACACTGTTATATCGACCACAAAAGAAGAAAACAAAAAAAAAGCGAACAGCTAGGACAGCAAATTTTTTTTCCAAAAAATAAATAAATAAATAAACCCTACTTAAATATACCAACTCTGAGATCGCACTACAGAGCCAAAAATGGCAAAGTAATGGAAGCGGCCAAGCGACTTCTTTCCCAGGGAAAGAATTTGCTTAAAAGCCGCTTCGTTATTTTGTGTTTTCGACATTTACAGTTCGAAGATGCATTTGACATAATGCATCTTTGTTCTTCTGACAGGAACCCTATCAGAGGTGGCAGCACCTATTTTGACCTTGTGGGTCCTGTCGGTGAGCCAGTTAGTGAGATAGGGATTTATGCTAAGTTGTGCTAGCTTTTCGATGATGCCTGAGTGGGGGATTGTGTTAAAGGCCTTGGCCAAGACAAGGTAAGCTGTATGTACTGACTATCCATCATCCAGGGCCTTGGTGATAGTCTCAAAGAAGTCAACCAGCTTCAACAGGCAAGATCTACCCTTGACAAATCCAACTGGGTGGGGTCAAGTGCTTGGAGATTGCCTATGTCCTTGTTTATGAGGGCATAATAATACACTCCATGGCTTTATAGATCAGACTTGTCAAGCTAATGGGGTGATAGTTTCCAAGGTCAGTAGTGGTGCCACCTTTGTGCAAGGGGATGACAGTCACAATTCTCCACTCTGCTGGAATGAAGTCTGTACTCAGGCTGTGGTTGAATAGGGTGCTGAATGGCAAAGCTAGTTCTTGCTGGAGATGGTGCAGAATACAGCCTGGGATACTATTAGGTCCCATGGAAGCTGTGTTCTTTGCTTGGATAGGGCCTTTAACACTTGATCTATGGAGTTGTGAGGTGCAGGTCAAGTATTGGGGATGTCAAAAGGGCCTTTTGGGAGGATTGGGGGGTGAAGTTTGCACTGAACCTATTTGCTAACAGGTTGTCTAAGTCAACAGGATTAGTATAAGTGATACCATTAATTTCTAATTCAGAATAAACTTGGGCTTTTCCATGGAGGTTCCTGATGTAACTGAAGAAGGCTTTGTGGTTTCCCTTTGTATCAGAAGCTTGTTTTGATTCATAATTGGCCTTGGAGGTTTTCACTAGTGATCTAATTTGCTTTTTTAGGATAAGGAGGAAGTTTTTCCAGTTTAGAATTTCTTCCTTTTTACCCTTGGACAACAGTTTCTTCCTTTTGTTTTAAAGCCTGTTGATAGAGGATGTCCACCAGACAGGTTTGTATTTCCTTGAGGAGCAGGTTTTAGTTCTGTTATTTATGGCTGAGTCCATGCAGTAGTACAGGTGCTTGTTTACTGCTTTGGCATACTGTTCGGCATAGTCGTCTTCATCCTCTGAGTGGGCAGTGGTGTGAAGCTACAGACACCCTCCCTTAGGAGGTTGTAATCAGCTTTTGAGAAGTTGTTTAGCCTGGATATGGCTGGGGGGGTGGGTTAAGTGGAATAGAAACTTTGAATGAGACAGAACAATGATCTGACTTCACAAGGGAATAACATACTATGGGAGTGGTGCAGCGGTCACCCATGTTGGTGAGTACCAAGTACAGAATGTTATCTCCCCTTGTGGGGGAAGACATGAGCTGGTCTAGTACATTAGAATTGATGAAGTCAAGGAATCATTGGGTGAGTACATTAGTGTAGGAATAGTTCACCCAGTCTGTGGTGGGGTAGTTGAAGTCACCAAGGATCAGGGTGTTAGAAGTTGCCAATGATGGAGTCAAGTGGATCCGGGTAGGAGGAGTGGGTGTCCGAAATCATGGAAAGGGGTCTATAGTTGGCTATATCTTGTATGGGTGTCTTGCCAACTGTCAGTTGCACCTGGAGTAGTTCCAGTACGTCATGATGGCAAACCAGTCTGGAGGTATGCCTGGCCTTGATGAAGATAGAGACTGCTTAATGAAGATAGAGACTCCACCACCCTTAGTCTTCCCAACCTCATTTTGGGGTCAGAGTGTATGGAATGAGGTATAGCCTAGAAAGGCAACTAAGTTTCCATGACCGCACATACATCGGCATCTTTCAGTGCGAGGAGAGCCTCCAGTGAGAGCATTTTCAGGTTAAGACTCCTAGTGTTAAGCAACATGACCTTCAATTTGCTTTTTGACAGATCATTTATGTTGGAAGATTTGTCTTTGGGACATTGCCTAAAAAGGCACAATGGGGAAGGCAAGAGCCTTGGCCAGGATCCAGAATCTTAGGGGTGACAGGAGGAGGCCATCTCCGACTAAGCATTGAGGCATTTCAACTATGTCATCCCAGACAGACAGATACTAGATCCCTTGGAATGACACCAGAAACTAAGCCAATTGTTGAAGTCAATCATTTTTTGTTGGTATTGTGGTATCATTCTTGGTGAAGGTAGGATGCTGATTAGGGCTAGGGTCATACCTGCCTGGGACACATACTTTGACAGCACAATCATCTCTCTCTTCATATAGTCAAAAGATATGGATGCTTCCAGATTAGAACCATCAACACAATTACCCATGTTAATTCTCCTAGTCCACCAAGCCACACAAGCTGCCATATTTAGAAAGAACGTCAGGGGAGAGAAATTGAGTGAAGCAATGAAGTGAGTGTAGAAGGGAAAATAAGGTGGTATAAGGTAAGAATAGATACTTGTTATATTTAGGGATATAGTTTATCAAGGGGTTGAGCAAGGACAAAAGCCTATTTTGGCTAGGAACTCTTTCAGAATGGTTTTAAAAGACTGGCAAGAGGCTATTGACCTGAAGACTACAGGTAAGGAGTTCCAGTCCTTAGCAACATGGTATGAGTAAAGATGCTATAGGTTACTACTAAATCAGTCATACTTAGAAGTCATCTGGTCGGTTTTATGAAATTTAGCACTGATTTAACAAAATTAACATCTATTTTCACAACTGTCCATCTGTATATGGTTATCTTTTAAAAAAGTTTGTTTTACTAATATTATTCTAAGCCTTAGTGCTAATAATTAACTTCATAAAAATGGAGAAAAAAATACCCATGATCTTCCTCGTGTGTCCTACAAGTTAAAAGGAGGACATCATACATTACGGCAAACCTCTCAACTGACCAGAGGCTTTGCAGCATATTCAAATGTTGGCCTCAAAATTTTGATCTCTTCCTTAAGAAATGTGTGGTTTTCCAACAAATTGAGGACTGAAGTCAGTAAATGACAGACATTTGAGTTTTACATTTCATATCCTTCAGAAAATACATACCAATTCAAAACCTGTAATTCTATCAACTCTCTAAGTATATAAGAACAATAATTAAAAATTGTCTGCGATTTTTGGGCCTTTGTCATCCCATTATTTTTGGTTTTGTGTACTAAGACTTTGAGAGGCATGCATAATGTTTTACAGCCCCAAAGACTAGACATAAAATACACGTTAATAATCATCAAGAAGCAAAGTATTATTAAAATCTGCTTTAATTTCAAATAATAAATGAGCTTTTTTATTTAAATTTTGTGAAGTAATGTTCTCATGCTGAACAACCTATGTAATTTGGTAAGAACAAATGATTGAATTATGTTTGGGAGTGACCTAATTAGTGCTATAAAGAGAAATAACATGACATGCCCATATCTGTTACTAATTCCTTTTAAAATTAAATTAACAGTCCTGTAAAAAAACGTTCTGCATATAGAAGTCACATTATAATTAAAGTTTGTTTCACATTTTCCATGTTACCTAAATCCATAAACATTTTAAATATAACTGGTGTGTGTTATAAATAAATGTGGGATTCATCCTACAAAATGGATAAGATATTATTTGCATCATGTAACACCAAGTTGTTAATGAATGTCTGGAAGATAGTCAAGCTCTATCTTCATCATGACTCATATCCCCATCCAACTTACAGCCAAACATGATTTTTTTGTCACATAAAACAGTTTTTATATTCTGCACTTGAAAATTAGTTCACCATACTAGTAGAAGAGAATTATTGAAAAGACAAACCAAATACAGATGGGCAGTTGTGAAAATATGCATTCATTTTGTTAAAACAGTATTAAAATTCATAAAATAGTCCAATTGATTTCTAAATATGATGTTTTTGTAACAACCTGTAGCATCTGTTTGTCTTTATATCAGTTTTAATTAAATAGCCAACTCAGTGATTCATAAAGAACCCCGCTTTTCACACCGAAGGCTGTATTTTGTAATTCAGAGACACATTAGCTGCAATGAGAAAAGACTTCTTTATTGGTTAATTTATATGTTTCTGAATCACGCTTAGCTTCCATGAGTGCAGAACAACACTTTCTGTAGTAGTTAACCATGGCGGTGGTTGCATTGTGTTAGATAATAAATACAGTCATGCATACATCCCATAACACTATCTGACCACTAAACTTACCAGCTTGCACTTGTACTGCAGTGGCCTTTTGGCCATGCACATTACTACAAGCAGCAAGGTGTAGCTGTACTAACTTACACAACCAAGTGAAGATCTGAATCGCTTGGCTGCATAAATGCCTTCTGAAAGGCTGGTCCATGGTGAGAGCACATGGCTAATTAACATACACCTCTCCCCAGGACTGCCTCATTAACATTTAGCATTGCTGTTGAGACAGTCCCCCATGGTGCTACCATTCTGCAAGCAAAAGTAGTTCAGTGAGGTTATCTCTGAATTTGCATTAACTGTAAGGAATTTGAATGTGTATGTATGGTCATCTTAGTGGCTGGCTATCTGTCTGTATACCTGTGTTATATAACATTATCAACCAGTACTAAACTACAGAGTCAAATCCAGTCAAACTACATAAAAGAGGAGAAAACCTTGAGAATATTATCTGATATGTCAGTCTGTGTACCTATATAGGTAATAACTGTGTTACATAGCTGCATATGTATTTTTGCTGGCTGTTATTCAGTGAATCTGTATGTCCATTACAAATATTTATGTATAGACTTTTTTCATAATAATATGTTATTCAGCTGTGTGAAATGATGCTTGTAGTCCTATAGAAGTATTGACATGCATGAAAAATAAGATAAACAACAGCAGGACCTAAAACAGATCCCTTAGGTATCCCATTAGTAGCATGAACTGCTGTTATGCTCTGTATTTTTTTCTTAACCACCTTTGATGCCTAGAGCATAATATTACTGTCTACGCCATGGCTATATAAACTGTTAATAATACCTGCATTAAGTACTGCAACAAATGATTTCATTAAAATATACAGTGCATCAGAGAGAGAGAGAGAGAGAGAGAGAAAGAGAGAGAGAGAATGAATGAATCTCACCTAGATGTGCTATCTAAAGTGATGTTAGCCGGAGTAATTCTTCGTACTCCGTATTTACTTTTGTGGGGATAGCATTCTGCAGGAGTATAGTGAATCTTCTGATGAGTTGTTAGATTTAATAAAACATAGGAGGAATTTTTGGTGGAACACAGATCCTTTGCAGGAGCATAAGGCAGGAGTGTATTTCGTTACTGCTGGGCATTTTTGGGGGGATAAGTGGATCTGTGGATGTGACATAGTTGTTTATTTCTATCCCGTTTAGTTGTTTTGTTTATTGCTGGCCAGATAAGTTGTTTTGTTTATTTCTAGCCAGTTTCGTTGTTTTGTTTATTGCTGGCCAGCTTAGTTGTTTTGTTTATTTCTAGCCAGTTTAATTGTTTTGTTTATTGCTGGCCAGCTTAGTTGTTTTGTTTATTTCTAGCCAGTTTAGTTGTTTTGTTTATTGCTGGCCAACTTAGTTGTTTTGTTTATTTCTAGCCAGCTTAGTTGTTTTTTTTATTTCTAGCCGGTTTAGTTGTTTTGTTTATTTCTAGCCGGTTTAGTTGTTTTGTTTATTGCTGGCCAGCTTAGTTGTTTTGTTTATTTCTAGCCGGTTTAGTTGTTTTGTTTATTGCTGGCCAATTCAGTCATTTTGTTTATTTCTACCCAGTTTAGTTGTTTTGTTTATTTCTAGCCGGTTTAGTTGTTTTGTTTATTTCTAGCCAGTTTAGTTGTTTTGTTTATTTCTGGCCAATTCAGTAATTTTGTTTATTGCTGGCCAATTCAGTAATTTTATTTATTTCTACCCAGTTTAGTTGTTTTAGGGCCTCACAGTAGTTGGCTGGGTTACCACTACATATGTTATTCAGCTGTGTGAAATGATGCTTGTAGTCCTATAGAAGTATTGACATGCATGAAAAATAAGATAAATGATGGCTCTGTGTGTAGCTTTGGTAGAAAAATTTACAACTTTATTATAACGGGAGGCTAATTTGGTCTTTAGTGTACCCCTTATGTTAGAAAGGATCGGAGAAGTAGAGAAGGGATGGTAGAAAGTAATTTGAGGATAAAGTGTTAGGATAAACTGGTGTGTCAGTTATGTGGTGTTTGACCCTGTAGGGGTAACCCGTTTGTTGCTGTTTTCTTTTTAAATATTTTGATGTACAGTGGATATAAAAAGTTCACACACCCCTGTTAAAATACCAGGTTTTTGTGATACAAAAAAATGAGACCACAATAAATCATTTCAAAACTTTTCTCACCTTTAATGTGACCTATAACTTGTACAATTCAGTTGAAAAATAAACAAATCTGTTAGGGGAAAAAAATATAAAAAATAAAAAAAATTGTACAATACACTGGTTGCATAAGTGTGCAGACCCTTAAACAAATACTTTGTTGAAGCACCTTTTGATTTAATTACAACATTCAGTCTTCTTGGGTAGGAGTCTGTCAGCATGGCACATCTTGACTTGGCTGTATTAGGTTCATAGGTTCATACTAGGCTAACTGCCCTTGCAAGCCATTTTAAGCCTAGCCAATCATCCCCTGTGAAATTCAAACCCTGTACATTGTGTTTGTAAGGCAAACACCTTAACCATTAGGCCACCCTCCCAACCCCGTTATTTGCTCAGTCTTCTTTGTAAAAGCACTCCAAATCTGTCAGATTGTAAGGGCATCTTTTGTGCACAGCCCTCTTCAGGTCACCCCACAGATTTTCTATTGGATTTAGGTCTGGGCAACTCCAAAACTTACATTTTCTTCTGGTGAAGTCATTCTTTTGTTGACTTGGATGTATGCTTGGAGTAATTGTCATGTTCAAAGGTGAAATTCTTCTTCATCTTCATCTTTCTAGCAGAATCCTGAAGGTTTTGGGCCAAAAGTGACTGGTATTTGCAACTGTTCATAATTCCCTACACCTTGACCAAAGCCCCAGTTCCAGCTGAAGAAAAGCAACCCCAAAGCATGATACTGCCACCACCATCATGCTTCACCATGTGGATGGTGTTCCTAGTGATGCAAAGTGTTGTTTTTGCGCCAAACATACCTTTTGGAATTATGGCCAAAAAATTCAACCTTGGTCTCATCAGACCATGACACATTTCCCACATTCTTTTGGGAGACTTATATATTGTTTTACAAATTTTAGCTGTGCTTGGATTTTTTTGTGCAACCCTACCCCATAGCCCAGACATATGGAGAATACAGGAGATTGTTGTCACATGTAATACACAACCAGTACTTGCCAGAAATTCCTGCAGCTCCTTCAGTGTTGTTGTAGGTGTCTTGGCAGCTTCCTGACCAGTTTTCATCATGTATTTTCATCTATTTTGGAGGGACATCCAGTTCCTTACAAAGTCACTGTTGCACCATAGTTTCTCCACTTTTTGATGACTGCCTTCACTGTGTTCCATGGTAAATCCAATGCTGTGGAAAATTTTGTACCCTTCTCCTGACTGACGCCTTTCAACAATGAGATCCCTTTGATGCTTTGTAAACTCTCTGCAAACCATGGCTTTTGCTGTAGCAGGCAACTGAGTAAATGTCAGGAAAATCCTACTAGGGCAGCTGAACTTTATTTGGGGTTACTCAGTGTCTCTTTAATTGATGACAGTTGTGTACCCAAGAAGAATGAATGCTGTAATTAAAGCAACGGTGCTTCAACAAAGTATTAGTTTAAGGGTGTGTGCACACTTATGCAACCAGCTTATTGTACATTTTTTTATTTTTTATATTTTTCCCCTAACAGATTTGTTTGTTTTTCAATTGAATTGTACAGGTTATAGGTCACATTAAAGGTGGAAAAGGTTTGAAATGATTTATTGTGGTCTCATTTTTTATATCACAAAAACCTGGCATTTTAACAGGGGCGTGTAAACTTTTTATATCCACTGTATATATAGATTACATTTAGGGTTGTCCATCTGAATATCTAATAATTTTGTCTGGATTACTAGTTAAATTCTAGTGTTATTAGCAACGGTGACTGTCTAAGACTGAATTTAGTTGAGATATTGATATTGGTTGAGATAGATTTTAAGATGGGGAAACAGCTGCCATTGTTTTATAGGTTCATAGGTACTTATTAGGCTATTGATCTGGATTTTAAGAAGCCTAGCCTTATGTTCCCATGGTAGTCGCTAATATTTTGTGTATGAATAACCCAGAGGTGGGCAGAGCAATGATATGTTGGGACATTTACTTGTTGCCCCTATCCATGAGTAATATGGGTTTTAATTGGGGGGGGGTAGATGAATTTGTAGTTTCCCATCCATTCATCCAAATTATGTTTGAGTGGAAAATGACTCCATTAAGGAGGTGTTCTCTGCGATACTTACCTATCCCTCCAACATGCTCTATTTATGTAAAGGTATTCTCTGTGATACTTACCTATCCCTCCGACATGCTCTATTTATGTAGAGGTATTATTTATTTTATTTTTATTTTATTTTTATTTCCAGTCTGATTACCGGGGAAGTCCACTGGGTGCAAATGACCCATTTTCAGTGGAGGCCCGGGGAGAAAAGCTCCAAGATACATTATACAGTTTAGATACAAAGATAAAAAAGTGTAAAACATACATTATATAGTACAGTTACAAATAAGTACATTCAGTGACACGCATAGTCAACAAAATTCATTGTGTGTGGTCTTATGAGTTATACAGTTTCATTTGAGCAAACACTCTTATGTATTAGGTGTGAAAACATTTTACATACATACATACATTTAAGTAAATGTGGATACACTTTACATGCGCACTTTTAAAGTAAGAAGCTATTTACAATATTTATAAAGCTGAGTCATGTGATAAGTAGCTATAAAAGATGCAGAGAGCTTAGATACACTCATAGGAAAATAGCTATGGGAGATTATAGAGAGCTTAGGAACCTGAGAGAGAACCCCCTGGGGGCATATACTTGGAATGATTAGTTGGGGTGAAGGCAGGTACATTTCCGTTTTGTGGACAGGTGTTTGAAAAGCTGGGTTTTGAAGTTTTCTGAGTTTGGTATGGTTCTTAGAGTGGAAGGAAGAGAATTCCATTTTTTGCCTAGTGAGACAGAGAGGAGAAGTTGGCCAGCTGGATGTTTGGGTTTGTGGATAGCAATTAAGTTTTGATGTTCACATCTGAGAGTTCTGTTGGGGGTGTAAGGGGGAAGGATATTTGTTAGAGATGGATATTTTGTTGGGTGAAATACAAGTCTGTGTGCAGTGGTGAGTTGTAGGTAGTCTAAGTAGTTTGGGAGTTTAAGCCAATTTAGGGATACTAGGGTAAGCCAAAGATGGGAAGAAGCTTTGAATTTGGTGGCAAATTTAGAGATTTTATTGTAGCAGTTTTATAGTTTGGAAGTGATAGAGGAGGGCAGGTTAGTTAAGATTGGAGCTCCGTATAATAAGGAGGGAAGGAGATAAGTAGTGGCCATCGATATCTGTGCAGTGACTGAGACCTGGTTCAAGGCTCCAGAAAGCACCCCTGCACTACCAGGCTATAACTCATACCACACTTTTCGGCCATGTAACCTGGACTGAAACACCAAAGGCGGAGGTGTGTCCATATTCATTAAGGATATCCATACCTCCAGGCTAGTTGCTCAGCATAATGCATCCGAGGTTATCCAAGTGCAACTAATTCTGGGCAAAACTGCAATCCAAATTGTAGCTTGCTACAGATCCTCCACCATGCCCCAGGATTCCCACTCCTCTTTTCTTGATATACTGGAAAATATTAGGGTGCAACCAAACACCCTAATAATGGGCAATTTCAACTACCCCACCGTTAACTGGGAAAACTACTCATGTACCAACTCCTTAGCTCAACGCTTTCTGGAATTCATAAACTCCAATACCCTGGATCAACTTATCCACACCCCCACCAGGGGCAACAATATCCTAGACCTAGTAATTACCAACATGACTGACCTGTGTTTCACACCTGAAGTCAACTCCTCGGTCCGATCCGACCATAAGCTAATCACCCTTGATATCCACATCCCGCCCCCACCCCCCATTAAGGAAACCACGGTAAAAACTTTCTCCAAAGCCAACTTCATTATTCTTAAGACATAAGTGGTGAACTTCATGACACCCATGCAGATGGACAATACAGTTACAACTGCTGAATCCTACACAAATGCACTCCATAAGCACTTACATGAGTGCACGGATCGTGCTATCCCAAATTGAACCAAGATGCTATCCTCCAAAAAAAGGAAGCCAATCTGGTGGTCCTCTGCCATCAACAAACTGTACAACAGAAGGAAGAAACTGTTGCATAAAAGAGTAAAATCCCATGAGTGGAGGAGCTCCCTGGTCAGCCTCAGTAAGAAGCTGAGATCCCTTATAAGATCCTCCAAAGCTAGCTATGAAAACAAAATCACCTCTAATTCGAAGGACAACCACAAAGCATTCTATAGCTATGTCAAGAATCTCGATGGCAACACCCAGATCTGCTCTGAGTTACAGCACAAAGGCACGAAAATTACAGAACCAACTGATATTGCCAGCATCCTGGCAGATAGTTTCAGTGTTAACTTTACCCCCCCCCCTCACCCTCTAAAGGGCCCATATCTATACAGGAAGAATGCAGAATCCCTATAATCACAACTACACAGGTAAAAGCGGCACTCTCTAAAGCCAAAAACACAGCATCCATGGGACCGGACAACATCCCAGGCTGCGTTTTACACGAACTTCAGAACGAACTGGCTCCCCACTTAAGCACCATGTTCAATAATAGCCTCGCATCAGGCTTTGTGCCCACTGAATGGCGCACAGCAACAGTTATCCCACTCCACAAAGGGGGAGCCACCACTGATCCCGGGAACTATCGACCTATTGGCCTGACAAGCCTGGTCTGCAAGGCCATGGAACGTATCATCATGGAACTAATAAACAAAGACATTGCTAACCTCCAAACTCTGGATCCCACGCAGTTCGGGTTTGTGAAAGGCAGATCATGCCTCCTGAACCTGACCAACTTCTTTAAGGCAGTCACCAAAGCCATAGATGAGGGTAAGGTGGTTCACACAGCCTATCTTGACCTCGCCAAGGCTTTCAACACCATCCCCCATTTTGGAATTATAGGTAAACTCACCAAACTAGGTATAAATCCCTGTCACAAGATGGTTTGCCAACTGGCTCACTGACAGAACCCACACTGTAAAAGTTGCAGACTCCAAATCTGACCTCAAAGCAGTGACAAGTGGAGTAGCACAGGGTTCCATCCTGGGACTTCTCCTGTTTGGTATTTACTTCTCTGAAGTACAGGCTAACACAGAAGGCCTCTGGCTAATGAAGTTCACAGATGACTGCAAACTAGGAGCCATAGTCAAGTCCCCAAATGATGTAGACATCCTACAGAAGGGCCTCGCTGAGACAGATGCCTGGTGTCAGAGCCATGGCCTCAAGCTCAATGCCAAAAAGTGCAGTGTCATCCCCTTTGGTAAAAAGTCTGTATCTACCCCACCTGGTGTACCACATGGGTCCATCTTTGGGCAGTTAAATGGAAGAACCCCCCCTCTTCCTTCTTACCTACCCCAGCTCTCCTACTCTACTTAACACCGAATGTGTGATAAGAGACCTTGGAACCCAGGTGGACAGTAGTCTCTCTTTTGATAGTCACATCGCCACAGTAGTCAGGAAGTCCTTCTACTTGGCACACCTCATCATAAAAGGGTTCTCATCCAAGAAAAAAAGAGGTTATTGTTCCCCTCTACTCGACACTCATTAGACCCATTATAGAGTACAACGCCCCATTTGGAATGTACCTCACAAGACATCTGCAACAGCTGAAAAGGCCACAGAAGTACCTCACAAAGACTGGCCTCAAACAAATGCCCTACACTGACCAACTCAAAAAACTTCAGCTTTACTCCATAGCATATCGCCTACTCCAAGGTGATCTCTGCCTAACATATAAAGCTATGTCAAACCCAGAGCTGTTGGACATGCTACACCTAAAGAAATCAAAATCCCTCCGAGCTACATGCTCTAGAGACCTAAACATTGTCACCACAATAAACAGGACATGCTGGAGGAATAGATTCCTGACCCAGAGACTTACCATACTCTGGAACAGGCTACCCATCTATGTCAAACAAAGTTCTTCATTAGCACTCTTCAAGAAAAATCTTGATGAGTGGATAGGAAATAGGAAATACACCCTGGGGATCACTTCTGTGTCTCTGCTCGACAGTGGCACAGGAAATTAACTTTTTTGGGTGGCGTAAGCCAGGGAACCTTGTTAACTAGGCTTACGTAAGCCCTTGGGCTGGATAGCGTAGTACCTACCTATGAACCTATGAGTATGCCTAGCAGAGTAGGAGAGCTGGGGTAGGTAAGAAGGAAGAGGGGGGGTTCTTCCATTTAACTGCCCAAAGATGGACCCATGTGGTACACCAGGTGGGGTAGGTAAGAAGGAAGAGGTGGAGTTCTTCCATTTAACTGTCCAAAGATGGATCCCTGTGGTACACCAGTTGAGGTAGAAAGAAGGAAGGGGTGGAGTTCTTCCATTTAACTGCCAAAGGATGGATCCCTGTGGTACACCAATTGGGGTAGGTAAGAAAGAAGAGGAGGAGTTCTTTCATTTAACTGCCCAAAGATGGATCCCTGTGGTGCACCAGTTGGGGTAGGTAAGAAGGAAGAGGTGGAGTTCTTCCATTTAACTGCCCAAGGATGGATCCCTGTGGTAGACCAGTTGGGGTAGGTAAGAAGGAAGAGGTGGAGTTCTTCCATTTAACTGCCCAAGGATGGACCCCTGAGGTACACTATTTGGGGTCGGTAAGAAGGAAGAGGTGGAGTTCTTCCATATAACTGCCAAAGGATGGATCCCTGTGGTAACCGGTTGGGGTAGGTAAGAAGGAAGAGGTGATGTTCTTCCATTTAACTGCCTGAGATTTGTCTGATAGGTAGCTGGAGAACCGGGATAAAGAGTTTGGTGATAGATGGAGATATTCTCTGAGAGAAGTACCGATCCCTACAACATGCTCTATTTATGTAGAGGTACTATCTGTGATACGTACCTATCCCTCCGACATGTTCTATTTTTGTAGAGGTATTTTCTGTGATACGTACTTATCCCTCCAACATTCTCTATTTATTTAGAGGTAATCTCTGTGATACGTACCTATCCCTCCGACATGCTCTATTTATGTAGAGGTATTCTCTGTGATACGTACATATCCCTCCGACATGCTCTATTTATGTAGAGGTATTCTCTGTGATACATACCTATCCCTACAACATGCTCTATTTATGTAGAGGTATTCTCTGTGATACGTACCTATCCCTCCAACATGCTCTATTTATGCAGTGGTATTTTCTGTGATACGTACCTATTCCTCCAACATGCTCTATTTATGTAGAGGTATTCTGTATGATATTTACCTATCCCTCCAACATGCTCTATTTATGTAGAGGTATTCTCTGTGATACGTACCTATCCCTCCGACATTCTCTATTTATGTAGATGTATTCTCTGTGATACTTGCCTATCCCTCCGACATGCTCTGTTTATGTAGAGGTATTCTCTGTGATACTTACCTATCCCTCCAACATGCTCTATTTATGTAGAGGTATTCTCTGTGATACATACTTATCCCTCTAACATGCTCTGTTTATGTAGAGGTATTCTCTGTGATACTTACCTATCAACATGCTCCATTTATGTAGAG
The DNA here is from genome assembly GCF_019279795.1 of Protopterus annectens. Lineage (NCBI taxonomy): Eukaryota > Metazoa > Chordata > Ceratodontiformes > Protopteridae > Protopterus > Protopterus annectens. The sequence goes on along the minus strand of NC_056729.1, from coordinate 1,646,149,030 downwards.
GTATTCTCTGTGATACGTACCTATCCCTCCGACATTCTCTATTTATGTAGATGTATTCTCTGTGATACTTAACTATCCCTCCGACATGCTCTGTTTATGTAGAGGTATTCTCTGTGATACTTACCTATCCCTCCAACATGCTCTATTTATGTAGAGGTATTCTCTGTGATACGTACTTATCCCTCTAACATGCTCTGTTTATGTAGAGGTATTCTCTGTGATACTTACCTATCCCTCCAACATGCTCTATTTATGTAGAGGTATTCTCTGTGATACTTACCTATCCCTCCAACATGCTCTGTTTATGTAGAGGTATTCTCTGTGATACTTACTTATCCCTCCAACATGCTCTATTTATGTAGAGGTATTATCTGTGATACGTACCTATCCCTGCAACATGCTCTATTTATGTAGAGGTATTCTCTGGGATACGTACCTATCCCTCTAACATGCTCTATTTATGTAGAGATATTCTCTGTGATACGTACCTATCCCTCCAAAATGCTCTATTTATGTAGAGGTATTCTCTGTGATACGTACCTATCCCACCAAAATGCTCTATTTAAGTAGAGGTATTCTCTGTGATACGTACCTATCCCTCAACCATGCTCTATTTATATAGAGGTATTCTCTGTGATACGTACCTATCCCTCCAACATGCTCTATTTATGTAGATTTTATTCTCTGTGATACGTACCTATCCCTCCAACATGCTGTATTTATATAGAGGTATTCTCTGTGATACGTACCTATCCCTCCAACATGTTCTATTTATGTAGAGGTATTCTCTGTGATGCATACCTATCCCTCCAACATGCTCTATTTCTGTATAGGTATTCTCTGTGATACATACCTATTCCTCCAACATGCTCTATTTATGTAGAGGTATTCTCTGTGAAAAGTACCTATCCCTCCAACATGCTCTATTTATGTAGAGGTATTCTCTGTGATACGTACCTATCCCTCCAACATGCTCTATTTATGTAGTGGTATTCTCTGTGATACGTACCTATCCCTCCAACATGCTCTATTTATGTAGAGGTATTCTCTGTGATACGTACTTATCCCTCCAACATGCTCTATTTATGCAGAGGCATTCTCTGTGATACGTACCTATCCCTCCGACATGCTATATTTATGTAGACGTATTATCTGTGATACGTACCTCTCCCTCCAACATGCTCTATTTATGTAGAGGTATTCTCTGTGATACATACTTATCCCTCCAACATGCTCTATTTATGCAGAGGTATTCTCTGTGATACATACCTATCCCTCCAACATGCTTTATTTATATAGATGTATTCTCTTTGATACGTACCTGTCCCTCCAACATGCTCTATTTATGTAGAGGTATTCTCTGTGATACGTACCTATCCCTCCAACATGTTCTATTTATGTAGAGATATTCTCTGTGATACATACCTATCCCTCTAAAATGCTCTATTTATGTAGAGGTATTCTCTGTGATACGTAACTATCCCACCAAAATGCTCTATTTAAGTAGAGGTATTCTCTGTGATACGTACCTATCCCTCAACCATGCTCTGTTTATATAGAGGTATTCTCTGTGATACGTACCTTTCCCTCCAACATGCTCTATTTATGTAGATTTTATTCTCTGTGATACGTACCTATCCCTCCAACATGCTGTATTTATATAGAGGTATTCTCTGTGATACGTACCTATCCCTCCAACATGTTCTATTTATGTAGAGGTATTCTCTGTGATGTGTACCTATCCCTCCAACATGCTCTATTTCTGTATAGGTATTCTCTGTGATACATACCTATCCCTCCAACATGCCCTATTTATGTAGAGGTAGTCTCTGTGAAAAGTACCTATCCCTCCAACATGCTCTATTTATGTAGAGGTATTCTCTGTGATACGTACCTATCCCTCCACCATGCTCTATTTATGTAGAGGTATTCTCTGTGATACGTACCTATCCCTCCAACATGCTCTATTTATGTAGAGGTATTCTCTGTGATACGTACTTATCCCTCCAACATGCTCTATTTATGCAGAGGTATTCTCTGTGATACGTACCTATCCCTCCGACATGCTCTATTTATGTAGACGTATTATCTGTGATACGTACCTGTCCCTCCAACATGCTCTATTTATGTAGAGGTATTCTCTGTGATACGTACCTATCCCTCCAACATGCTCTATTTATGTAGAGATATTTGATGTGATACGTACCTATTCCTCCAACATGCTCTATTTATGTAGATGCATTCTCTGTGATATGTATCTATCCCTCCGACATGCTCTATTTATGTAGAGGTATTCTCTGTGATATTTACGTATCCCTCCAACATGCTCTATTTATGTAGAGGTATTCTCTGTATTTGCACCTATCCCTCCAGCATGCTCTATTTATGTAGAGGTATTCTCTGTGATACGTACCTATCCCTCCAACATGCTCTATTTATGTAGAGGTATTCTCTATGATACGTACTTATCCCTCCAACATGCTCTATTTATGCAGAGGTATTCTCTGTGATACGTACCTATCCCGCCAACATTCTCTATTTATGTAGATGTATTCTCTTTGATACGTACCTATCCCTCCAACATGCTCTATTTATGTAGATGTATTCTCTGTGATACGTACCTATCCCTCCAACAGGCTCTATTTATGTAGAGGTATTCTCTGTGATATGTATCTATCCCTCCGACATGCTCTGTTTATGTAGAGGTATTCTCTGTGATACGTACTTATCCCTCCAACATGCTCTATTTATGTAGAGGTATTATCTGTGATACATACCAGTCCCTCCAACATGCTGTATTTATGTAGTGGTATTCTCTGTGCTACGTAAGTATCCCTCCAACATGCTCTATTTATGTAGAGGTATTCTTTGTGATACGTACCTAACCCTCCAACATGCTGTATTTATGTAGTGGTATTCTCTGTGATACGCACCTATCCCACCAACATGCTCTATTTATGTAGAGGTATTCTTTGTGATATGTACCTATCCCTCCAACATGCTCTATTTATATAGATGTATTCTCTTTGATACGTACCTATCCCTCCAACATGCTCTATATATGTAGAGGTATTCTCTGTGATACGTACCTATCCCTCCAACAGGCTCTATTTATGTAGAGGTATTCTCTGTGATACGTACCTATCCCTCCAACAGGCTCTATTTATGTAGATGCATTCTCTGTGATATGTATCTATCCCTCCGACATGCTCTATTTATGTAGAGGTATTCTATGTAATACGCACCTATCCCTCCAACATGCTCTATTTATGTAGAGGTATTCTCTGTGATACGTACCTATCCCTCCAACATTCTCTATTTATGTAGAGATATTCTCTGTGATACATACTTATCCCTCCAACATGCTCTATTTATGTAGAGGTATTCTCTGTGATACGTACCAATCCCTCCAACATGCTGTATTTATGTAGTGGTATTCTCTGTGATACGTACCTATCCCTCCAACATGCTCTATTTATGTAGAGGTATTCTCTGTGATACGTACCTATCCCTCCAACATGCTCTATTTATGTAGAGGTATTCTCTGTGATACATACCTATCCCTACAACATGCTCTATTTATGTAGAGGTATTCTCTGTGATATGTATCTATCCCTCCAACATGCTCTATTTATATTGATGTATTCCCTTTGATACGTACGTATCCCCCCAACATGCTCTATTTATGTAAAGGTATTCTCTGTGATACGTACCAATCCCTCCAACATGCTGTATTTATGTAATGGTATTCTCTGTGATACGTACCTATCCCCCCAACATGCTCTATTTATGTAGAGGTATTCTGTGTGATATGTACCTATCCCTCCAACATGCTCTATTTATGTAGAGGTATTCTCTGTGATACTTACGTATCCCTCCAACATGCTCTATTTATGTAGAGGTATTCTCTGTGATATGTATCTCTCCCTCCGACATGCTCTATTTATGTAGAGGTATTCTCTGTGATACTTCCGTATCCCTCCAACATGCTCTATTTATGTAGAGGTATTCTCTATGATACGTACCTATCCTTCCAACATGCTCTATTTATGTAGAGGTATTCTCTGTGATACTTACCTATCCCTCCAACATGCTCTGTTTATGTAGAGGTATTCTCTGTGATACGTACTTATCCTTCCAACATGCTCTATTTATGTAGAGGTATTCTCTGTGATACTTACCTATCCCTCCAACATGCTCTGTTTATGTAGAGGTATTCTCTGTGATACGTACTTATCCCTCCAGCGCGCTCTATTTCTGTTGTATATGAGACTGAGATTCCTTGTTCAGGTGCTGTGTAATGGGGCTGACAGGATATAGTTTGTTGAGGCTCTTTGTGCAATGCAGAGTTTGGCTCTTAGGAACCTGTATGATTTCCAAAAAGAAGGACAGGGCTTTGAGAAGGTCAGCATAGTTTTTATGATTTAGAATCTGTTTTTTTTTTTTTTTTTTTCTTACTGAGAAAGCTTTGCAGGTGCTCCAGCTGTGAGAAGAATTTGAACAAGTACTTAAAAGATGTGGCATTGTATACATTGTTCAGCCTGATGAGAGCCAAGTTCAGTGGAGTGATTACACTGCAGGACCTAAGCAGCATACTATTACAGATAAACTGTGTGATGACAAAGGACTTCCTTACAATAGTGGGTACATGGTGGTGATCAACAAAGAGATCAGTGTTGATATATGCTCCCAGATCCCCGAGGAGCGGATCGACTTCCAGCTGTGAGATCAATGTAATAGTTACAAGGGAAGTCATGCTTGCCAAAGGATGCAACTATACATTTTGTGGCATTTAGTTTTAGTCCATTGTTTTGACACCAGCTGTTTGTTTGGAAAAGGTACACTTAGAAGATTTTGGTGTCCTCTAAGGAGTTTATGATGGCAAAAAGTTTACACTTGTCTGCAAAACTGGTCAACCATAAACCTTAAGATTTGCTTTGGTCTCCGAGAAGTAAATACCAAAGAGGAGTGGCCCAGGGACTGAACCCTGGGGTACACTACTAGTGACAGGTCTTTTGGAGGTGCTAGATCCCACCCAACCTAATTTCCTGTGCTGTATCTATGAGGCAATTAACAATCCAGTGAGATACATTGGACTTTACATATAGCTGGGAAGTGTGGGATGACACTGAATGCCTTTTTGAAGTCTTGGTATGTGGTGTGTACTAATTTTCCATAATCCATTGCTTCAGTAGCCTTTTTGAAGAAGTTGACCAGGTGGATCTACCTTTGATGAATCCAAACTGGCTTGGGTTGTGGGTTTCTCAGTTATGTATGTCCTTATTTATTAATTCCATAATAATCCTTTCCATAGCCTTACAGATGAGGTCAGGGTCCTTTGATGACCCACCTTTGAGTAAGGAGATGATTGTTGCTGTCTTCCATTCATCCACATGAAGCCTGATTGGAGACTGATGTTGAATAACCTCTGTAGGTGTTTGGCAAATTCATGTTTCAGGCTGCCCAGAAGGCTGCTATGTATGTTCTCTGGCCCTGCTGAAGTAGTGTTCCTGACCTTGGATAATGCCTTGAAGATTTGTTCTTAGGAGATTTGAGCGAGGGGATGTAGATGCAGGTATATCATTTAAGAATAAAGGAAAGGAGAGAAGGATGAAGTCTGAACTAAATTTGTCCAGCAATAGATTCTCTATGTCATCTGGGTCCAAGTGTGTGATATCCTTTACTATTAGATCTGTACAGTCCTGGGCATTGTTTCTGAAATTTCTAACAAATTGGAAGAAGGCTTTTTGATTATCCTTTGCCTGAGTAGCTAGGTTTACCTCATATTTGGCTTTGGTTGATTTGATCAGTGTCCAGAGTTCTTTGTTAAATTTAGCAAGCATTATAGGCATCTTGAGAGTGGTGAATTTACTTTTGCTTACAATTAGTTTTTTTTTTCTTTTGCTATAATTCCAGTTTGTTTTAGGTTCCACCACAGGGGGTTATTTTTAAATTTTGTGTTTTACTTACCTTTGAGAGGAATAAATGCATCTGTGCAACTTCTTCAGTATGCTTGATTTTGGGGATAAAGGACTCTACACAAACAGTGGAGTCATCATGATGGAAGGAGCTTTTGTACTTAGCAATGCCATCACCACCTGGCAGTGTGAACACTGGCTCTTGAATATAACCACTGTTGATGTCACACCCCAAACCCATGTGGAAAAAAGGGGTTTTAGATGGACATATGAGGTTGGCTACTGAGGCATGATCTGTGCCACCCAAACCTATTGCAAAATATGGTGGTACATTTCCATAGAATAATCTCCCTCAAAAATCACATGATTATTGTGTTCCAGAACCTGGATTGTCTGTCCATTATTTGGTACATATTTTTCAAGACAGGCTTTTTGATTTTAATCCCTGCATGAACATGGTCCAGTTTAGCCGAGAGACCTGCCATAACCTGTTATCTCCACTGAGTAATTATATGTATCCAGTAAAGGCGCTGTTGGAGATTCTCAGGATTTGATTACTACAAATGTCTATACCAGCCTTGTAGAGTTCTCCCTACCAGTAGGTTATAGTATACCTGGATATCTGCAAATTTAAGAAAGCTTTTACAGTTAAAATAAAAAAAATAAACGTCTTGCCATTTTAAGTAAAAATCTGCATTTTATTAATTCTGTTTATTAATATATTACAGCCTGTTGTGGTTTTATTTTGTGTGTCTTAATAGTTTGCTTTTTACAACATCTTTTACATCTTTTTTTTTCTAACATTAAAAACATCAAGCAAAAAACAAAAAGGAACCCGGAAAAGCCACATAGGCCAAATGAACAAAAAGACTCAGTCAAATCAGAGTCACCGCTGTATCATACCTTAAACCATGTTTACAGAAGGCCCATGCAAATGTACCTTTAATGACATACAGGTGTTTCAGATCTATGGCATCTGAATGTTCACTGGGTTTTAGTTTTTTTACAAGTCTGTGTTGATGTTTTCAGTCCAACAAAGCCAAACCCCATTTCTGTTGGAGTAACGTATATTTGCCTTTCTTCCATGCTCTTTAGTACAACATAAATGGACTGTATGTCCATTATCTGAAAGCATAAAGCTTTGCAAAAGGCACAGATAAATAAATAATGCATAAACATTTCCTAATAATGCTTTAGCTAACCAAAGAGAAATGCGGATAATAAACAAAATCTATTACTCAGCAATTGGTGTTACTTTGAAGCTGTTTGTGCCTGTTTTTCATTTGCTTGGACAAGCATATACTATTTTGGATCTAACACTAATGCTCGATGATACGTTTCCACGAATCGGAAATTAAATAATGTTTACGCAGGGGGGCAAGCCCTACCTGCACCCCCCTACTTTTATATTCTCACTTCAAGATCGCACTACAGTGAGGAAAAGGGAATATTTTTCGGTGAGAAAGCACTTTTGCAAAACTATGCTAGGCCGTTTCCAATTTGTGAAAATGTGTTATCGAGCATTAGTCCTAGACCCACTATTTTACCACTCTGAAAGGTATATTTAGGTACAGTTGTATTTAAACATGGCACATTATTTTGAATTCTTCATTTTTTTAATTTACGTGTTTGCCACATGAGTGAAGTGATCCTTTATAGGTAGCTTTTAGTCACAGCACAGCCATGGGGCAAGAATAACAGAGGAGCAAAATATTAAAACATCGATATATACAAAGAATTAGAGTAGCAAGTTAATCAGCTTGATAACTGGGAGATGGAAGAAAACCCAGAGAATATCCATGCAGATGCAGAAAAATATTCAGACTGTGCAAAGACAGCAACTAGAGGTCAAAACACAACCTGGACCCTAGATCTGAGGCAAAAAATACTTAGCCAGTAGGCTGCTCAGGGCCATCTACAAGACATTCCTGGGCATTGACTATTTATTAATTAATTAATGTTGGGTATAGTAACAAAATACTTGTGAGCATAACTGTCAGCTGTCCCTGATTTTTTCAGAATATTCCTGTTCTTGCCAGATATGTTGTCCTGTCTCCATATCTTTTTTTTTGATTTTGTGGTAAATCGTTAAGGATTACAGTCAGTTAATGGTGACAGACATTAGAGTTTCAAACTTCTTATTGTTCTGAAAATGCATTTTGATTGACATTGTTTCCAAGCAAATTAGAGTAATACTTAAAAAAAAATGTCTCTGGTTTTAGGCCTCTGTCTTGACATTATTTTTGGTTATTTCCAACTTTGTCCAGAATTCTTGAGGAAAAAAGTTAAAAGTGATTTGCATGTCTGTAAACCTACCTTGTATTACAGCATGCAGAGCATAAATCCTGAACATCACTTTTCCCCCATCAGGAAATGTTTTGGTCATCATTTTTATATTTAAAATTAACTGTTAACTTTGTGTTTTCCTTGCACTGGCATCACTGAGGAAAAACAAAGAAGTATAACATCAGTGACATAGGCAGAGGAAAAGTGTCTTTTGAGCCCATAGACTTTAATGGATGCATCAGGTCGCATGCTCGAAGGTGCCACATTGAAGTCTGTTGACATGGCTCACATTACCCTATGGTAACATCACAAGTGGTAAAGTTAATTTTTTGGGGGGAGGCTGTAGTTAAATAAAATGTTTATGAAGCATTTTATTAAAATCAGCCCAAAAAAGAAAGGAAATGTAGGCTGGAAAATATATTGTAGCACTTGGCTCATCAAATGTTGAAATATATATAGAAACATCAGCAAATGACTTTAATATGTATACTTGTGGGGTCCCTGGTTCCCTTCCTCTTACCCACTCATCAAACTAATATATGTACTTGCTTCATTAACAAACAATCTTATTTATTTTATTTTATTTTTTAATTAATTTATTTATTTTGCTGTCTGGTTAAGTGGTCAGTTCCACGTTTTTAATCATGTCCCGGACCACAAGCTCGAGTAAATACAATGAAGAGAGATAGAAAAAATGTTGATAATTCAGTAAAGCCAGTCAAACAGTATATTTTTGGGGATGGGAGGTAACTAAAGTACCTGGAGAAAACTCATTCAGACACAAGACAGAACATGCAATCTCTATATAGACAGTGACTGGAGATCAAGATTGAACCCTGGACTGTAGAACAGAAATCTTACACATAAGCCACCATATCCCTAGTCGCCATGGTTAAATGCTCTTTTTTTATTGTTTTGTATTCATTAATCAGGTAAAGCCATTAGACAAAGTGTTTTGCTCAGTCTTTCAGTGCACCTGTAGTTACTGAAAGAATCATGGACAGTCTAATACAGTATAAGCTATTTGCTGCCTATAATGCTAAAATGTTTGATGTTCACTGAACATTTAGGCAATAATAACCTGTTTTGAATTTTAGAATATATGCAGAAAATAAAACAAATAATACTGCATTTTGTATTAAGGAATTTTAAATAACCTAGCATCCTCTTAATTTATCTATCTGTGTGTGCAAGCAAATGAGCATGATTTTTTGTGTGTGTGTGTGTGTGTGTGTGTGTGTGTGTGTGTGTGTGTGTGTGTGTGTGTGTGTGTGTGTGTGTGTACACACAAACATTTATAAGTTTAGCTTTCAATCATACTCGGCTAAATAACTGCTTAACACACTGATTTTTTAAGCTGGCTGTAACTATGGGGCACACCTTTGTTTTCTAGTATCTTAATTAATGCATGTGGTCAGCTTGTAAATTTAGTGGGCCTTATAGGGCTTTCATAAAATTAACTGTAATTGGAGTCAGTTAGACAGTCATTGCACGGGCTTTTGTATTAGTGTATTAGCAAAGGGAACAAAACGAGTTAATGGACATTGTAAGACATGGAGAAAAAGCAGTGACCTAATGCACAAACAAACGCTTTGTTCACCTGTGAGGATGTCTGGTACAGAGTCGAAATTTAAACCACTCCAGTAATGCGCTTATGTTTTATTCTTTAATTCCTGTAGAGAACAAACTGGGAAATCCAAGATTAACAAGATGTAAGTATAAAATTACCTGGCTTGTTCTGTTGGAAACACTAAAAAACATAAGACTAAAATAAAGCAGTAAAACAGAAATTTCAGGAGTTCATTAGAATATATGTGAAATACAAGACTTGTTAGGAAAATAAATAAAGAAATGGGTGCTGAGGGTACCTTTCAGTATTTATTTATTTGTTTGACAGGTGGACTGGACCACAATTTCCCATTTTCAAACACAACTTTATTACAAGAGAAAGTAATTACAAAATATATTGTTCCAGGTAATGCACACATGTAAATTGTGATAGTTACATAATATAAAATATAGTAAATATTTTGCTTACCTCAAAGAGACACCTACTAGCAAAGAAGTAGTCATGGTAAAAACCTAGGAAACTAATAATATAGATTGGCAACACAAAAACTCATGTTTGGTTGCACATTTGATATTTAAGTTATTATATTGCTGAGGGTCTGCCTGCTCATTTATTAGAATAAAGCACACTGGGAAAGATTAATGGCTACTTTTGCGTTGTCATTCTGTATATAAACTCTCTGCATTTTTTCGGGTAGTCTTTATCAAAATAAAAATCTGCACTTACAGTGTCATATGATATTCCCGTGTTACCATATAGCTGTTTCCTACTAAAATTAATAGCCTAGGATATCAGACTATCGATAATAGTGCAACCACTTCACTAGCGGAAATCAGAATGCAAGCAAAAAGCAGATAACTCAACTGGTGCCAGTTATTGTATTATTGTCAGCCATTATATTTTGTAAGTGGAAATCAAATCAGTTTCTTGATTAGGTTGTCCTGTGACTTTCTTCTGATTCCTTATGTCCATAAAAGAGTAAAATGTATACAGCTGACAGTATTCTGATTAATTTCATGATACAGTGTCCTTATTATAAGAATACTGATGACCTGCATGTATGTAATATATTTTCATATTTTTTACTAATTGCAGGACTGATCGGATGTCACCAGGTAGAACATTAATATTTTTATCACCATGTTTTCCAGTAGTCAAGGAGTTTAGTACCAGAATGTTATAAACATTTTCTGAAATCAGAAATCCTTAGTGGTGTATCAGATACTCCACCTTAATGTGTATTTGTTCTCTACCCTCCCTTTTTTTGTCTACTTAACCAGTAGTACAGGTGAGGAGGCAGAATGTCTACAGCAAAGTCCATTCTCACGACAGTATGCCTACATCATGCAAACCAGTTTCCATCCCTGGCCTATCCCATATTTCAAAGACACACCTGTTAATGGTGAGCGACAAAGAGATTGGTCTTCTCTGAAGAAAGCACCTGTTTGGGGAGGAGTGATATACTACATGTAAGGCGAGCCCTTAGTCACTCTCTGTCTCTTCTCATTTCCAGCTTAACCAAGCAACATCCCTCCAGGCAGGCACAGAAGATTTGTAGCCGTGCTTTTCTCGTTTTTGTTTTAAAACTCAGAAAGTTGAATACTTCTGGCTTGTAACTTCATATCATAGGAAACTGGAGAGTGAAGCTCACCTTCTCTCAACAAGTGGGAAGCTCTAAAGATAAAAATCTTTGCATGCTGTGTCTCGACAGTCTCTGAATTGTTTTTTGAGGGTTGGCGGTCTCAGTTTAAAGAACAACAGACTAGCGTTCTTCCAGCTCAGAAGTTACATAAATGTATTTTGTGTCATGGTGCTGCTGAAATGTGATTTGCAGGTACTGTTGTATAAACACAGACTTAGTTTTACGTGCTGTTTGCACAGAATTATTTTATGAATGCTTTTTCCAAAAATACGAAACAGCATAATACCAAACTGTCAGGCCTCTAACATGAGGCATCATTTGGCTTTCCAGTAGCTAATTTTTTGACTAACCAAACCAGTTAGGGCAGGTAGTAAATGCCATAAACAAATCTGAAGGTAGACTAATTTATAATTAGCTTCTTGAAAATTTTTGAGGTATATAATTCAGTGATATGCAGAGTTATCTGTTTGTTTTAGTTGTTCTTTATTTAATAGAGTTATATAGTATTTATAGAGAATGTCGGACATTTGGTGTGGTGATTAGTATTTGATCATCATTCGTAAATATGTTCAGTGGTTATATACTGAACTCCCAAACTTCCCATTGTTGTAAAGTATTTTTGCTCATTGAATTTGAAGTTAACAGAAAGAAAAATGAAATAGCAATTGTGGTTTAATTGTGTGTGCCAAAACAGATTGCTGATGTACAATACACAGACATTTCTGGAAAGTCGACTTTGGTGACATTTTTCATGTCCTTTGCTTTCTTTTGATAGTCCATTCTATTTAAATCATTTCAACTTGCCTAATTGAAAACCCAGCTTTTCTCAAACTACTGTGTAAGACAGCCACATGCTTATTTATGTTAATACTTTTTATTTTTTATTTTTATTTTTTTTTTTTTTTTACTAAGCTAGGCTTGTTTGTGCTAATTTTCAGTAGAAAGGTGACAAACTGGCACTCTGCGATGTTTATAGACTTTAGTTAAATCATATGAGTTCTGGTGCATGTTTAGTCTCATTGTATAAAATTTATAAATATGTGCATCTAGGTATATGTAGCTAGCTTTGAATCTAGATCCAGCTTGGCAGTGGAAGATGTAATGTGTTATGTAGCTGTTGCCACAACAGAATTGCTGAAGACTGAAATGATTCTGGCATATTTTGTAAGCAGTTTCAGTATTGCCACAACACTGGGGCCAAAAGATGCTGGTAAATAAAATGATGAGTCTTTTCAATGGCCTGATGTAAATGGGTGATATTTATCCATACACACTACCTAGAGCTATCATTTAGAAAGTTCCAGCATAAAGCCATTAGTGAATTCCTTTTGTGTTCATGTACAGACACTAATTGTACCAGCTGCTAGCTAGTTGAGCACTACAATACTGCAACAAGATGGTTGTCAGCAAACTAAGGTTATAAAATGTTATATTTGTCACATTTATGTTTTTGTTAAAAGTGGTTTTGCTAAGAAAAAAAGCAGTTGTTGTCTATGGCAGGGATTTTATAAAATTGCAGCCAGTGCAAAAAAAATGATTTTTCTTATATCACAGGTGTAAGATAAATATGCCGCTAGTAAGTGTTAAAGTTAAACATTTACTAATTTCTGGTCTATATAGATTTTGAATAAATATTAATTGCTAAAGATATCTTATTATGGGTTTATTTGTCAAGCTAGAGTTGTTATTTCATTTTACATTTAGAGTTCTTAACTCTAATATTCTAACGCTACATTGGTTGGAAAATGTTAAATTATTATTATATATCTTTATTATTTTATTAAATTATTAAAAGTAGAGGTTCATACAAAACAGGAATACTATATCACTTGGGAGGGTCTGACATTTGAATCGACAGGAATGGGTTTTGAATGTTGAAGTGAGAAAGTTATATTCGATAACTGTTGTCAGTTGTATATGTGTTACTATTGCACCTTTCTTTATCAAAGTTATGTCTTAAAGCTCTTCCAGAGAGCACAAGTGTAGAAATAAAGCCTGTGCATTGTAATTGCAGCAGAAACTAAAGCTTTATTTTTCAGGAATTTGTTAAAGAAACCATGTATTTTAATAACAGATACGCAAAGTCATTTGGTAGTCTTACTTCAGTTATGATTTGCATATAGAGTTTGTGAATGTTCTTTTATTTCTCTGTCAAAGTTTGAAAAGGACTATGCAAATTAAATAGTGCTTGCTGTGATCCATGCTTGGATAAAACACAAAATACTTAAACGTCAACAGTCTTGAGTGTTTCTTCTAAAAGGTTGGCTTTCTTCTCCTCCTAAGCTCCAGGTTAAACTGATAAGATGGAGGTTTAGATATGGTATACAATTTCAGGTGCTTCGTCCATAACATAGTTTCTTAAAGGCTAATTCTGGTTTGCTGATTTTTTTTTGATAGTATAGGTCTATTCTTTAGTATTAACTTGATAGGTTAACATTCTAAGAAATTAGATTTATATTTAATTGATACATGATTTAATTTAAACCAGTTGACCTTTGTTCATGTGTGGGCTAAGAAAAGGGGTGGGGATTTTCAGGTAATACTAGTAGCTAATTACTAGTATGAAAGAGAGGAGGGGCTTTAGTCAAATAAGTTCCTTGTTTTCTGCCTCTCTTATTCATTCTTTCGTTTTCTTCTCAAGGCATGAACATTGGTAATAATGCTGATGATTAACTAAATGAGGCACGTAGTCTGGGCAACCATAAGGTGGGTTTTGTATTTCATGAGTTCTGAATGACCAGAGAAGCTAAAGTCTTCAGGGCTTGGAAAACTGAGATTTTATTCTTTGCATTCTTTTCCTGGTCTTTTCAGAACGGTAAGGTTACAGGTGCATTGTGTTTCCTGCATGAACCTGGACTGTTAACACAATCCTGTACTTAATCTTAGCTGAAGATTATTGTTAGAAATATCCATTTTCTTTAAGGAGGCCTAAAGTTTAGAGCTGCCATCTTGAATGTTTTTTTTTCATTCACTTGTTAAAAAAAGGAAAGATCTTTTTGACTTTCTTTTACTCGACAAACTCTTGGGTTGGGACTTTAGGAACAATTGTATTTATTTACAGTTAGATTTTTTTTTTTTTGCCTCCAGATTGGAATGATTTAGTATTTAATTTGAAATGTAGTTATACCATTAGTTGAACAGGTTTAGTTTATTTTTCATGATCAATTAGCATATTTAAAATGGTTAGAGAGCTGAATTCATTTTGGCACATTTACACTATGTTCATAAAACCCCTGTTGTTTTGGTTCACTTGCAAAGAATGTATTTATGACATGGACTTCAGTATTGATTCCGAACAATTTATTACTTGTCGCTAACAAACTGTGCTTTTACTAGACAGCAGTCGGTGCAATCTGCATTTAAGATAGTAGCTACTTCTGTATAACCTGAGACTGGCATATAGAGGTGTGCAGATTCTTTTTTTTTTTTTTTTTCTTTCTGAGAATCAACTGCATTTTTATTTGTAAATGTTCCAAGACAAACTATTTAATTTTTATTTTGATTCTTTGCAAGCAGAAATTGGATTTCATTATTCTGGCTTTTCATAAAATAATTTCAGAGAGATTTTTTTTTTTTTTTATTGAGTTAAGTTTTAAAAAAAGATGCTTTAGAAAAATGATGATGGCATTCTTTGCTGTATGTCAAGTAAAAAACAGAAACATAAGTGAAAAATGTGCCAAAAATGGTCTGGAAGCATTCTTAGTTTATGCTATACTGTATATGTTCTTGTTTGATCCTTTATGAATAAATTAATTGAGGGATTTAAAAGTATTTGAGTTGTTGATGTATTCTGAAATAAAGTATGGAATTTGATGAAAATTGCTTAGCTAATAATTTCATGGACTGAAAACATTAATTTAATATATAAACAGAAATATTAGAAAAGTTAGATTTCTGTCTTTATGTCCGTACCTCTCAACTGTCCAGATTGTCGCAAAATGTCCAGGGTTTTTGCCTTATATTTTTGGTATGTTCCTCATATAATTTGTGCTTTTCTAGCAAATCACTGAGGATTGAAGTCATTGAATAGTGACATGCATTTAAGTTTGCAACTTTATATTCTTAAGAAACTAAATGCTAACACAAATCCTGTTATTCTAACAACGTTTTTAACTTTATAAGAGCAGTACATAGAAATCTGTTCCTTATTTTGGGCCTTTGTTCCCCGATTATTTTAGATTTTTGTCCAGATTTTGTGTAGTTTAGGTGGAGAGGTATGCTAATGTCTCAGGTGTACAGTGAATTATTTTCAGAAAATGTAATGCTGCTAGTTCTGTAAAAGTCACTGTTTCATAAATGCAGACTTGCTTTTAAATGGTATGTGTTATGTATAACTTCCCTTTTTGTAGGCCTTTTTAATACTGCAGTCCAGGTTTGATACATGAAGTCTCTCTGTCTGCGCACTGTGTATAAGTAATATAACCAGACAGATCTCAAACCTTCTTGTGAAAAGAGGCATTTAAACCTAGTGGGATTACCTAGTTAACAAATGAAAGAAATAATAATAATGCTAAAAATATTTTCACATTTCTTTGTTTGTTAAGGCATTTGTATGGACATAGAAATAGTACACTTAAGTTGCAGTTGTTGAGGTTGACAAAAACTTAAAGCAGTTTGACATGGTTCTTGCTTACTGACCTGTTAGAATTTTAGCGTCTGGTTTACACTGTAACAGGCCTAATCCTTATCTAGTGATCTATTAATTCTAAGGCCATTGCTTTCATTTTAAAAGGCCAGCCAGTGTTGCATTCAGTAATCATTAACCTGGTAGCTTCTGTGTGACACAGTTGTTTGCATTACATAACGTGTCAATTGTCAAGTATCTCTCATCATTTGTACATTATTCAAGGACAAGCAATTGTTTTTCATAAACATATAAATCTGTAGTTTAAAGCTTTGTGTCAGAGTTAATCAAGGACATAAGAGGCAAGTGTATGGACATCCGTCATTTGTGCTTGTGTGTTTCTATAACTATTTATAGATGTGTGTGTGTGTGTGTGTGTGTGTGTGTGTGTGTGTGTGTGTGTGTGTGTGTGTGTGTGTGTGTGTGTGCATGCCCACGCTTCCGTTTGGTGTTTGTGTGTAATAGGAGCAGTCACAAGAACATTATGTATATTAAAACATAAATTATTTGTTTTGTTAGGCACTTTGTTTAACAAAGAATGCATGCCAGTAGAAAATCCTGTTGCAAAGTTTTGGACTTGTACATCCAGCAACAGGTTATATCCTTTTCCCCATACACACACACACACACACACACACACACACACACACACACACGCGCACACACACACACACACACACACACACACACACACACACACACACACACACACACTGTATTTATTCATTTAAATTTGTGTGGTCTGCTTCAAATTATACTGGTAGCAAACCAGTTCAAACAAGTGCCACGGACATTTATATTTGTGGAACTGATTCAGTACCTATTCAAAATCCTTACAGGCGTTTCAAGTAATAAACATCTGCCGTTATATTTTGCAAGTGTGATATGCTAAGTAAAATAACAGTACATATTTTTTTCTTCAAATCGTTTTATATGTTGACACATTCTTCTGTTTTCTTATTGGTGTCAGTACAGAAATTACTTTTCTTCTTTGCTTTTCAGGTTTTTAAGTTTCCAGGTCAGAGTTTTTGTAGGCAGAAATGGTAAGCATGTAAAAGTTTTACAGCAGTAACAGTTCTAAAAATTATTTTGTCCCTTAATGAAGCTTGGGATGTGGGGGTGACAGGATTTATAATTATTACTGAATGAAGAATAAGTTATGAATGAACCATATCTCACCCCCCCACACACACACACACACACACTCACACACAAACATACTCATTTAGTGCTGCTACCTGGAAAATGTATAAGCTTCCAATTCCTTAGAAAGCAGTTTCTGGAGTTGTGTTCTGAGATGATTGAAGAACAAAACATTATATATAACTTATATACCTCACTTCCTAATGTACTTACTGTAATATATATTACAGTCTAGGTCTTCTCCTAATGCTGATTGAATTTGTATACTACTCACACACAAACATACTCATTTAGTGCTGCTACCTGGAAAATGTATAAGCTTCCAATTCCTTAGAAAGCAGTTTCTGGAGTTGTGTTCTGAGATGATTGAAGAACAAAACATTATATATAACTTATATACCTCACTTCCTAATGTACTTACTGTAATATATATTACAGTCTAGGTCTTCTCCTAATGCTGATTGAATTTGTATACTTATTCTCTTATTAACCATGTGCAACTATTTTTTCCTGTATATATATATATATATATATATATATATATATATATATATATAGGTCTTATGTCTTCTGCTGTATACTGTATTTTAATTTATTGTTTGAAAATTCTTTGTATACTGTATTTTAACATATTGTGTAAATTTTTCTTACTGTGGAGCTTTTCTCCCTAGGCCTCCACTAAAAATAGACCTGTGTCCAGTCAGACCATCCCAGTTAACAAATGTAAAATGAAATAAATAAATAAAATAAATAAAAAATAAATAACATGGTCTAAATTAAAAATAATGATTTTTTTATATAGAAAATATAAAAAAAGAAAGGAAAGCTATGCTTGAAAAAAGCAAGCCAGCAAATGTTTTGATGTCACCAAAATATCAGAGTGTTACCCGAAGTTAGAACTTATTGCACCTAAAACCCTGGTGCACTGTGCTAGGGTTCCCAGCTAATACTTTTTCCAATATAAAGCCAGTTTGTGTCTTTATACTGCTATCAAGCACTATACTTCGTAACATGGAAATCATTATCTTGTGCCTTATATGGGACAGGATCCTTATTTCAAAGCTAGGATCATCACAGGCCCTCTACCTTTCCACGAAATGTTGATTCACTGTTCTTTTAAAACTGAAACTACGTAGGTAGTTTTACATGACCCAACCTCAGCAAATAATGTGATATATTGACATTAGTTCATCCTCAGAGCAATTTATAATATCATTACACAAAAATTAGCACACTGAATGTAGTTAAAGACACAGTTGTAATTCTCCCTCCTTAACATAGTATGCCAACTTAATACACAGGGTTAAGGGGATGAGTTGGTGAGATAAGCTTTGTAGACCAGGGTGTGATTCTGTTAGTTTATGTCTGCCTGTTGCATGAGTTTGTTTAAGTCACTTGACCCAACAACCCTCCATGTTTACCCTTGAGAAATGCTGCTTGTGTCTATTGGGTATACCTTAACAAAAAACAAAAAAAAAAACAACACATTAACTGTAATTTCTCAATGCCATGGTATCTGATGACTTGGTGTAACTTGGAGAACACTTCTGAAGCTTTGCTTGTTTTAGACTTGAAGCTTTGACCAGCTTAGCTGCAGGTTTATGGCCTTATAAGAGCAGCTACAGAGTCTTTAAAGATGGGCCACAAAGAAATAGGGGGATGGTTGAAACCTACAGGGATGTTGTGTGTTAACCTTTGTGCTGTATTAACTTCCTGAATGTATTATTTGTCAGGATTGTTGGAAATGTAAACTGCCAAAGATGTACGGTTATGGTAACTAGGTAAATAAAAAAAAGTCAGGATTGTAACTTCAGCAAGGATTAAACCTTTATGAGGTGATCACTCTACAATGGAAGTTCTAAATCACCTAACTGCATTTTGAACAAATTTAGGAGTGATGTCATTGTGTGTCAGATTGTTATAATAGGTTTTGTCTTGAGACCTTGAGACAGGCAGCAATAACATGGGTGACCCAAGTTTTGAGCAAATGGTTTTGTGGCAGAAGATGAGCCTCTCTGTACCTCCCAGAGTGGTGGAATCTGTGCTTCCTCAGATCTTCTTACTTATTTGTTCAAATTCTAGGGTCATGCCACTTCAAAAATGAGTGGGGGACTTTTTTCCTTATTCCCTGGCAACCAGGTTAAGACCCACTGAACACAGGTGTCCATTTTTAGAAATTAGCTGGGAATATTAGACATGTTAATTGTTTTTGTAAGGTCACTTGGTATGCAAACGCAAAGTGCGGTAATTACCCTCAGTTGTATTTTTGATAAATTTAAATTCATTCAGCTCTAGTTGTGTGCTATACTGTCATTCCAGTAAAAGTGAGTCAGGAAGACTTTACCACTAATACAGAGAATATCTTTAAATGTATTTGTATGTTGATTTATATCTGAAATGGTCCTTAAGCATAGCATTAGCTTGATACAAATTCTTAAACAACTAAATTTAGACGTAGATGGTAGGAAAACTGTTTCTGTACTGAGTGAGGTTATACATTAAAAGAGAATTTCTGGTCTTTTTGAGACTTTTAAATTAGTTGTCTTCAACCATGGTGCCCTTATGGAGTGAATGTGACATCACAGATTCCTACATGGCAACCTGCTGTGATGTATCTCTAGAGGATTATGTCATTTGCTAGGAAGTGTAAAACTTAAAGGGGAAGTAAATGAAACAGTTAACTACTCATGAAGATCAGTGCCATATTAATCACTAGAAAGCTAATACATAAAATACAAATTATGTTGTACCCAATTACATGGATTAGCTTTTTTCCTCTGAAGTCTCAGTTGCTCTTCAAGGTATACTAAGTTGTAATATTTAAACACTAAGCTCCTATCATAGAACGTCAGACTTCAGCATTAGAGACAGAGAAAAAAGCAGTATAATTTCAGTACATTTTTTTAATATTTACATACTTTCTTTTCAGAGTTGGAACTGGACAAAGGCCTTTCAAAATTTGACATAATATTATAACTCAGAATCAGTGGTTATGTACTGTTTCCAAACCTGGAAATCTTATATGAATGCCATCAGCCCCTAGTTGCATACAGTGTGACCCTAAGCAAGTTACCTTGTATATGCTCCTGGTTAGCACTTATAAGGGAATATTCTGTTTCAAGTGGTTTAGTCAGATTATAAGAAATGTTGTTAGGAATAGTTAGGAATGCTGGTCGGGGGCATACCTCTCAACTGTTCACATTTTCACAAAAATGTTCAGAGTTTTGCTTCATATTTTTGGTCTCTTTCTCATAAAACTTGTGGTTTTCACATAAATCTCTTAAACATAGAGCTATATGGAGTCACTAAATAATGACAGATACTTCAGATTCAGACTTCATAACCTTCAGAAAATGCATGTTAATGCAAATCCTGTTATCCCGTCAACTTTTTAACTTTATAAGTGCAATATTTAAAAGTTGTCCCTGTTTTTGGGGCCTTTGCCCCCCCCCCCATTATTTTTGTCTTGGTCCAGATTTCTTGCACAGAGAAGTTGAGAGCTGTGGGGGTGTCTCATCATGATATGTCATTTATTAATTACTTATATACTCCATGAAACATTTGGATATTAGTTATTCAAGCTCTGGACCACTCAACATGCTATATCATACAGCCACGACAGGTATTCTTGGTTTGCTCCACATGAGGTTATTGTCTAAACCAATTCACTATGAGACACAGTAGTGGCTGCTTACCAGGTGTACTGCAATCCACAAAGCCTCCACAGTAAATGTCTGAACTAATAAATAATGACCAGGATTGCACAGTCAGACCAGGCTTTATTTACACCATACATAAGTGAAATGGAAATATTTAAGGGAATAATCTTCAATACATGGACATATATGTTTTACTGTGGTACACATACCCCCCCCCCCACACTTGTGCAATGTCACGCATACTCTTCATAGCATCCAGCTTGCTGTATGAAAATACCTTGAAAACATGCCGTTGTATAATATAATGTGCAGCAAATCAGATCAGTGTTTAGTTGTGGTAAAAAGTTAAAGGAAATTTGTGAACTGTACCATATTATGTTACCTTACCAGTTTATAGACCTGAAATGTTGTACTAAAGGGTCATTCATTTATGTGGACAAAACTAGTTGTTTTGAACAACACAGCCATATGCTGCATTTAATTAAATACAAAACTAATTTGTTAACCAGGTAGGCCCGCTGGACACACCAGTCCCATTTCAGGGCAATCTAGGGGCAATGCCTGGTTAAGTGACTTGCTCAGGAAATCAAGAAATCAAGCCGTGTAGCACAGAAACTGTAGCTCACAGCCTTAACTCTGTGCCAGAGAATTCTGTATAAGCATCTAGGTTTCATTTTCTCAAAGTAAAGGTAAAAATTAAATGCTTCTGTAGGGAACTTGTCTAGCTACCTGTGTATTGTGTGTGGATTTTACATAGGGTTATAGTTTAGTACTAAGCTAACTACCCTTGCGAGCCATTTTAAGCTTATCCCTTGTGAGAGGTGTTTATAAGGCAAACACCTTAGCCATTCAGCTACCCTCCTGACCCCACATAATTGATACATTTTATTTATTTATTTTTTTTAGCCAGGAGATGCTTAAGCATTACACCTTAGATAAAAAAGATCTAAGTATCTGTAGTTAACTCTTGCTAAAGTGAATGCTGCAATACCTTAAGTGCTTAGACATTTCATACTCTCAAATTCAGATGATTGTTTTCAGCTTACCAGAACAGTGTTAGGAGTTGGCAGTGCAATTTTAATATATCTGAACAAAAAAGTAAAAGTTTTGTGGGTGTGTGTGTGTGCCTTATTTAACAATGTCCTGCTATTCTGGTGCTGTGTCAGCATTCAAAATGTAAAATTATTCAGACATCCCCAATACTAATTGTATTTTTTATTGTGAATCTGTCCTTATATTATTAAAGTGTAAGTAATCACAAATTAATGCATTTTTACCTTCAGAGATGCTTGTCAAACAGTTGTAGGAATGGGGGTCCTTCCTATATAGTTATCTAATTAATTAAAATGTGATTTTTCCTGCATAAATTAAAAAAAAAATACTGTGTCTTAATTGTTATTTCTCCTTTCTTTCACCTTACCTGTACTTACAGTCCAGGAAGCCATTTTACTGACACATTGCCAGGCTTTAAACAAAATGGTGGACCTGGCAAGGGCCTTTCAACAGCTTAGAAACAGGTCTTGTGTACGACAATGCTGGCGCTTATTCATTGTTTGCCTTGCTGTCTGCAGCTTTGAAACTCAAGGACTTCCCAACAGCTTGCAGATACAGCATTACACAAACTCAAGACCTGCACATTTTATTAGAGACTTGAAGTGTTATTTTTAAAATAGCAACATCAATATATTTGATGCTTTACTAAAGTAATGAACCTTGAATTTGTATATTTAATTACTACACACCACAACAAATTTCCAATGCTGCACTACTTACAAAAAGCTGTATAATATGGCTTTCTCTAAGACGTTTGTTTTTGTCAAACTGTATTTATATTTTATTGAGATTAATTAGGCTGTTTTGCAATGAGGGAACAGGTTGCTGTTTTTTTATCAGCTGTTCTGTATTTCACAAAGTTCAGCTCAGTGTATACATGTGAAGGTTTTCTTTTTCTTCTTCTGAATTTTTTTTTTTTTTTTTTGCTAGCTCATGGAATGACTTAACACATTTGGCATGAGGAAGCCATTTTGACATAGCTGTGCATGTTGGAGCATTATGCGTAAGGTGTCTTTGCATTCTTTCAGTATCTGTCATGGTTTAAGTTCACACATGCATACCTAAAGGCAACAAGAATGTTAATCACAGAGTATAATCTGAGGAGTGGTTGACTTTGGATAGTTGGTATTTTTGTTTTGTGCTGCATAAAACAGAACTCTCAGCCTCTTACTGCAAGAAATCTGTGCAAAGACAAAAATAATGGGGGGACAAAGGCTCAAAAATAGGGATAGATTTTAAATATTGCTCTTATAAACTTAGAAAGTTGCTAGAATGACCGGTTTTATGTTAGCATGCATTTACTGAAGGATATGAAGTCTGAAGCTCAAATCCCTGTCATTAATTAATGACATCAGTCCTCAAATTTTTATCAAAAAACCACACATTTTATGAGGAACACAACAAAAATATGAGGCAAAAATCTGTACATTCTGTTAAAATCTGGATAGTTGAGAGTTATGCAGAAGATAGTTTTGCATTTTGCATGTTCTGTACCACATTACTAAAGTTAAAGGGTTACCTTTTCAGGGCCTTATAGTACAGGACATTTTTATTTAAATATGAAGCTAAGTTAAAATTTACATGTAAAATGGTGCAAGAGAAAACCCCTACATTATTTGTGTTTTTAATCAGTAGCTGCTGACTGGTAAATTTGAAAGGCAGATTTAGTCAAAGCTGATTTAATGCTGTGATGTAGTAAAGAGACTTGTTGGAGAATATAACAGCTAAGTCAACAGAACAGGTATATTGTTTATACTTCAGCGCTGTGTCTTTCTGTTATTTTTTTATACCTTTCAGCTTCTTCTAGATTTTCTGGAAATATTTGCGTTTTTCTTGCTCTGCAGCGAATTCTGGAGTGTTATTCTCATCTTACTGGGCAGCATTGGATTTAATCTGACTTTCTAATACTGCCTGGTAATGATGCTAATGGTACTCCCATGTGCATCTTGGAGAAATACAGCTGTTGCAGGTAATATAGCTGTTATTATGTATTACTGAAGGGATAGAGAACTCTTTTGGTGACCATTATGAAATTGTGCACAGTCAATGACAGATCTGTAAAAATGAGTCACAAGTAGCCAGATAAATTGCTTTTGTTTGTTTTGGAGAAACATCAGCAGTTCAGACATGAGGCTATAACTATTAAAAGGAAGCCACCTGTTCCTCTTCCCCTTTCAGATCTGTCATAATAGTAACCAAAATTCTGCTTTAGGTCTTATTTATTTATTTAAGTTTGTTTACTGGGACAGTAATGCCAGCCACAACCTGAGTAAACACCCTGGTCAGATACTTAAGCTTATTCAGTAGCAATACCAAACTGATTTGTTTTAGTTTAAAACATTTTCAGTTTGTCAACCAGGTAAGTGAAGTGGTATTTGTCTCACCATTTTCAGTCACGACCTGGGCCACAAGTGAAACTGGGTAGCTGCAGGATTCGCAGTTGAGAGAAAACAGTTAAACGGGGTGTTTGTGTTAGGAAGCCCATGTGGACAGAAGGATAGCATGCACACATATGGACATAAGGCCAGCTTTCCAAATCAATGTAGTGAAGAAGTACCATTAAGAGTAGAGCTAGCACAGGACTCCTAGTAGGTTCATAGGATGATACTAGGCTATTGGCCAAGAGGCCCTTATAAGCCTAGCCAAGATTTTCGCCCATGTTCCCTCAAAGTCAGTTCCTGTTTTTCCTTTTGCCCATGTTCCCTCAAAGTCAGCTCCTGTTTCTCCTTTTGCCCATGTTCCCCTCAAAGTCAGCTCCTGTTTCTCCTGTCCAACAGGGACACAGATGGGATCCCACAGGTATATTTTATGTTTCCCATCCAGTCATCCAGGTTTCCCTTAAAGAGGGCTATAGAGGTACTCTGCTTAGCATGGAGATGGAGTCTATTCTACAGATTGGGGAGTCTTTGGGACACAAATCTATCTCGCCAACAAGTTCTATTAATGTCACAGACCAGGTCAAGAAGGCCTTGCGTGCGGGTTGCATGAGTGGAGTTTGTCTTACGGATATGCAGCCACTTCATCAAGGCTGGGTGTGAAATGGCCTTGTATGCCAGACACAGGTCACCTCTGAGCAGTCTGTATGAGACTGAGTACAGGGACAGGGCTTTTAGCCTATCTATAAGTAGCTTACAAACAGCTGCATAACACATTACTGGTGGCTAGTGATTGTTTGCCCTGCCTGTCTGCAGCTATATCTTTTAGCTTCTGAAACAGTCTATAGACCTGTAAATACTGCAGAGCAATTCAGAATGTAAGTACATCATTGTGGAGGCCCTATGCTGAATGTTTGTCTCATAATGCAAGCCCTGGCATGCTGAAATGGAAACTGTGATTCTGAAATAAAACAGCAAATCCTGAAACTCAGTGTTACACTTTTGAAACACATTTTACAGGAAGGCTCCACCCCCCCGTACTCCCCTGTTGTGGTGGGCTACACCTTCCGTACCTCATGTTATGTGCATGTACTAAATCTGAGATCACTGTTTCTCCACAATACCGCAGTCTTAAAATTAGTATATTTCTCATTTTGCACTTGAATTCTGACTGTTCTGAAGGCCACATTTATGGTCTTCAGACAATCAATGGGCAACCAGTTGTGGAACATTAACAGCTTTGTGACTGACAATTTTCAGTTTTGAGCATTTTCTGTTGCTTGTATTTTGCCTTGTGCTGAGTCAAGCCTTAACAGTGTCTAGGTTCTGTGTAAAAAGTATTCAATCAGCTCAGTATTTTGACCAGATGCTCTCAGAATGAGCAGTTTAATACTTGACAAGTTTGCCATTCCATGGTCCTCATCTTCCAGGCAGCAGCAGCCAGAAACTTGAAATGTCTTTGTGCCAAACTGGGAAACATTGTCTCAGTATTAGCTGCTGCCTAGTTATAGGAGAAACCCTGAATGACAAATCATGGCAGTGGGTGTTAGATAGAGGCCTCATGAATAATTGATAAGGGACTTTGGCTTAGCAGGCTAAGTCACAGTTTTGACTACATACATCCTCCTTCGCAGAGCTCTTGATTGCCCCAGTCAACGTGGTATTGCATTAATAGACTATCGTTGAGTGCTGTTTCATTGAGCTGAGAAAATAGAATTGTATTTTATTGCATGTAATGAATATATTTCAGTATACCAAGTTCCATGTACTTAACATTATGGGTAAGGAAATATTCTTTTAATCCCAAGGTTGAATGACCAGAGTTAGTATATTTTAGGTTGCAGATGTGTGGGGACACAGAGGGGGCCTGCTTCTCTGCAGTTATTCTGTGTTTTTATTTTACCAAACTGCTCTGCATTGCTGTTTGTATTCTTTCATTTATGTAGAGCAAGATTTGAGAGCGCTGAATGCATTGACATGTATCTACACAGATTTTGGTGGACAGCAACAATGTAATAAGGTCAGCACATTCTAGGGGACTAATACAATTAAAAACACCTTCTGGCTGGAACTACAGAGAGTGGCTAGTTACCTGTCTGGAGTACCCAGTGTCCTTGCATGTAACACTAGTCTGCACCTGTAGATCTATGCTTCAGGCTTAGGGTAAGCAGTGAAGTCTTCCTCTGAGTGTCACATGGTCACACTTAGCAAACCAGCATTTTTCCTAAAATGATCAAGGACATTTTCATTTGCATTCACCACAACTATCCCTTGTGGCTAAGTGGAAATGTTTCTAAGTCTGTTTATCTGTCTGTCTGTGTTTCCATAGATGTAGGACCCTTGAAGAGCAGCTCAGCACAGCTTTTAAATAACTTAAATTTTTCTTTAGGATGAGAAGTACAACCTAATTTTCTCACTAGAACATATGTTGGTATGATAAGTGTTAGGAGCAGTTGATTCTAGGGATCATTGCTTGTGTTGTGCCCAAGTGGATAGTATTTCTATCCCCATGAAGAGTAACCCACTTTTTCCAAATAATGGTTATAGATACCATTGTTTTATGTCAGTGGGTTTGGGGAACCATGCACAACAGTGGGATCCTAGTCTTCTGGGAAAGCATCTATACCAAAGAGCTCAATTGAGCAAATAGTACAGGAAAATTTGGAGGGACAGTCAAGGTGTTACAACTATGCGGTTATAATAGGATATTTATCACTGAGCAGGGGACAGAATTCTATTTTAATGTCCCTGTCTTCCCTACACTAGTGAGTGCAGGCCTTAAGCATGCAGTATGTATTTGTGTCCACACGTGTCTACCTGTTGCCCCTTTCATATCGCTTGGCATAGGACCTCCATCTCATAAAACAAGCTTTACCTCTCACACACTGACTGAAGGTGCTTACTGAGTGGGTTTGACTTTGCTTCATCCTCCAGATGGATGGAATCATGTTAGATAGTCACTGATGAATCCCCAGCAAGTCCTATCATATGAACTTTGATTACCAGTGATGTCAATGTTAAAACATTTCGCCATTGACAAAGGGTCAGTGAAAAGTATTTTTCAGTGCCTCCCTAAAAATGAAAATAAATAATTTTACAGAATTGCTAATGGCTGTAGAGCTTTAAGTATGATAATTTAGATTGGTGATCCTCTTGTATAATAATTGAACCATCAGATGTACTCTGTAAGTGTAGCTAATCTGTTATTTGTTTTGGGCGCACAGTTATTTGAGGCTTTCCTGCACTTGCTCCCAGACATGTTCGTCTGTACAGACTATTAAATGTAACAATGTAACCATTGTCAAACATTAGCACACATTGTGATAGATCATTTACCGTGCACAAATCTGCCTTCATTATACACAATTCATTTTGCAGGTGGGATTACCATTTAGTCTGAATTAGTAATCCTGTTTAATACGGAGACTAATTCTTTAGCTGCAGCGTTTGGTATAGATGTAGTTCTGATGTTAAAAAATAAGTGGCAAAGAAAAGAATGTGTTGCACAAGGTTGTTAGTGGGGCTTGTTTAAATGTGTATGTCCTCTGTTTGGCAACTGGCCTACAGTGTGACCATCTTCTATGAAAAAGTCAATACAGAAGTCAAATTTGGGCATTTTAAGTTCAATTGGCAGTGAATTCTTGACTTGTTATAGAATGGATAATCTTTTATAACCCTCACCTTAATCATGGAACCACTTTTTCAGAGATGTAGGAAAAATATTAGCTAACATTTGGAACCTTTGATGTCCATCTGTCATTATGGCAGTGTGAGTGAGGAGGAGGTAGGTGATTAGAACCCCCCCCCCCCCCAGACAGAACATTTCTTTAGACTCTCATAAATAGCTGACATGTATTCATTTGCTTCTGTTCTTGATGAGTCCTTAACACTTCTGAAATTGTAATAAAATGCACATTCTTGGTTATCAGAGCTAGAAATCCAACTCTCTTCTGGCAGGCAGGACAGCCTGTGCTGTGTACGCAGTATTGCATGTCCTAGGAATCTAGGTAAATAAAGTAAAAATTAGAATGTTCATGAATCATAAGTTAGACGTTAGATCTAGAAAACTCTTGTTTGATCTGTACTGTTTCCAGAATTCTGTTAGCATAGTTCTGCATTCTTAACAGCTACTGTTCTCAGCAAGCCCAGTTTAGTATTAAATCATAAAACATAGCTCTGACAGAAGAGAATGTATGAAATATTTTTTGTTGCTTGATGCATTAGTCAGTTGTGTTTGTATTTCAGAGTCACCATTGACGACCTTCATTATAGATTTCTTCTTTGTTCATAGGTTCATAGGTAGGTACTAGGCTATTGCCCTAGGGCCTATATATAAGCCTAGCCAAAGGTACCCTGGCTTTCGCCACCCAAGAAAATTATTTTCCTGTGCCACTGTCAAGCAGAGCCACAGAAGTGATCCCCAGGGTGAATTTCCTATCTCCCATCCAATCATCAAGATTTTTCTTGAAGAGTGCTAATGAGGAGCTTTGTTTGATATAAATAGGTAGTTTGTTCCAGAGTATGGGAAGTCTCTGGGACAGGAATCTATCCCTCCAGCATGTTCTGTTTATTGTGGTGACAAGGTTTAGGTCCCTAGACTGTGTAGCTCGTAGGGATTGGGATTTCTTTAAGTGGAGCATGTCTAAAAGCTCTGGGTTTGACATAGCTTTGTGTGTTAGGCAGAGATTACCTCTGAGTAGGCGATATGCAACGGAGTAAAGCTGCAGTTTTTTGAGATGGTCTGCATAGGGCATCTGTTTGAGGCTGGTAATCCTCTTTGTGAAGTATTTCTGTGGCTTTCCAGTTGTTGTAGATGTCTTGTGAGGTACATACCAAAAGGAGCATTGTACTCTATAATGGGTCTAATGAGTAGAGGGGAAACCTTTTGTGATGAGGTGTGCCACATAGAAGGATTTCCTGACTACTGTGGCGATGTGATTATCAAAGGAGAGACTACTGTTCACCTGTGTCCCAAGGTCTCTTATCACACTTTCAGTGTTAAGTTGACTACCGCCTATGTGGTAGTTCATGGGTACTGAGTTTTTACCAAAAGGGATGACAATGCACTTTTTGGCATTGAGCTTGAGGCCATGGCTTTGACACCAGACATCTGTCTCAGCAAGGCCCTTTTGTAGGATGTCCACATCTTTTGGAGTTTTGATTATGGCTCCTAGTTTGCAGTCATCTGTGAACTTCGTTAGCCAAAGACCTTCTGTGTTGGCCTGTACTTCAGAGAAGTAGATACCAAACAGGAGAGGACCCAGGACTGAACCCTGTGGTACTCCACTTGTCACTGGTCTGCAGTTGGATGTGGAGTCTGCTACTTTCACAGTGTGAGTTCTGTCAGTGAGCCAGTTGGCAACCCATCTTGTGACATAGGGATTTATACCTAGTTTACTGAGTTTACCTATAATTCCAGAGTGGGGGATGGTGTCGAAAGCCTTGGCGAGATCTAGATAGGCTGTGTGAACCACCTTACCCTCATCTACGGCTTTTGTGACTGCTTCAAAGAAGTCTATCAGGTTTAGGAGACATGATCTGCCTTTTACAAACCCGAACTGGGTGGGGTCCGGAGTTTAGAGATTACCAATGTCATTGTTTATAAGTTCCATGGTGATACATTCCATAGCCTTGCAGACCAGACTTGTTAGGCTAATGGGGCAGTAGTTTCCAGGGTCTGTGGTGGCTCCCCCTTTGTGGAGTGGGATAACTGTCGCTGTGCGCCATTCAGTGGGCACATATCTCAGGTTAGGCTATGATTGAACATGGTACTTAGGTGGGGTGCCAGTTTGTTCTTTAGTTCATGTAGAACACAGCCTGGGATGTCATCAGGTCCCATGGATGCTGTGTTCTTGACTTTGGATAGTGTGTTTTTTACCTGTGCAGCCGTGATTACAGGAACTTTGCATTCTTTTGGAATAGAGATGGGCGGGCCCTTTAGGGGATGTGTCTGTCATGAACTTGTATTGAACATTATCTAGATTTTATTTGGTAGAAACGTCACCTACAGTTAAAATAAACCTCTATAAATTCATACCTGTATTACCTACCAATAAATAACTTTACATCTTTTTACCTCTTAGTTCAATGTCATATTGCAATCTCATTTTTATTATCCCAGAAAAGGCCACTGTTATTCAAACAAACTGTACCTCCCAGTAGCAGTGCATATGCAGTAAAAGGAAACAAATCTTTTCCTCTTGTGTCATGCAGAAAATTTGCTACATGCTATCAAAAGGGTGGCAATGTCGAGTTATGGTTTTAATTTTGTTTCATAGTATGAGGTTCGATCCTGAGAAATTTCCCATCTCTGTGAAGTATGTAGTTTATTTCTGTGTCCAAATAGGCTTCTTTATTAATATCAAATAAGTGTTGGTAAGGTACATTTGGCTATCTATCCATGTATATGATCTTTTCCTTGTGGCCTGGGTTTCCTCTGGGTTACTGTTTATCCAGTTAACAGAGGATTAAATGCAGTGCACCCCCCCCCCGTTATTTTTAACTCCATTACCTGAGCTCCTAATGTGCATGTATTTGCTTTCTAAGTAGTAAACGACAGCATCCTTTTTCCTGACTATTTGCTGCTACCCTTCAGTTAGTCCTCTTATCAGAGAACATTTATGTTAAGGAGAATACAGTCTAGTTTCTTTTGACAGTTGTTCCTAGTGTACTTAACCCTCCCCTCAAGTTATAGCAGTTAGACATTACATTTATCAGTTAGTTACTCAAAACATATTTTTTAAATCAGAACTTAGTCCAGATGTGTTCTAAATCCTCAAAAGTTTATAAGGTGGAAAAGTAATTTTTTGGCCTTTCAGATCTGAGCTGCTGCATTGTCACTAAATTGCAATTGTTTTGTCCTTTTAATGAACTCATGTTCTTTCTTATCTAAGTTTGCCTGTTTTGTGGTTCACAGCTGAGAGAAGAGTCCTTTTCATTGCCTCTTGCAAATATTTTTTTTTCAGTTAAAATTGACTGCTGAATTTTGTGATGTGTTACTTAATACAGATATCTGAACCTACCTACGGTGGGCACTTGCAGTTGTTTTTATTGTATGTAGTACTGTAACAGGTAATTTGTCATGTATTCAGTAGTGTGTTATGCCATACAGTTCAGACAAGAGCACAGGATCACAGTAGTTAATTTCAGGAGTGATGCCGTCTTTTGAGAATTTAGGTGGCACAAGGCACTAGTCGGCAGGATGATCAAGACTGGTCCTCTGTGGGCATCTTACTAGACAGTGCTGGATTCTAATATTTTATTCTAACACTGTCTGGTAACGATGTTTAAAGAGTGAACCAATATGCTACAGTTGTCAGAGAAATGCGCAGTTGTTATATTTACCTTGGTGAGACTGAGTAACATCTGTTGAGTTAAAGGGCTTGTGGAAAGTTTTGTCACACCAGCAGGCAGAAAACCACACAGTTTCTTACAGAGTAGTATGTCTGTGGATTCAGGCCAGGAGAGCTTTCACAGAAAGCAACGCCTACTGCTTGCTGTGGTTTAGCAACAGGATTAGCTATGATGAGTAAGCCCCCCCCCCCAGCATTCCACAGCCTCTTCCCTCTTAACTTTCTTCTGTAACTACCCAGTTCCATAATACCCAAACCTTCTGTTCATCCCCAACTTAACCTACTAATAGTTGTTACCTAATAACACAGTATGTTTAGTGTATCTTAAGTAGCATTGTATTTCATACGTTGCGGCCACAGTGATACAGTGGTTAGCGTTGTTGCCTCACAGCAAGAGGTTATCCGGTTCGATCCTCGGCTGGGGTGCCTTCTGTGTGGAGTCTCCATGTCCTCCCTGTGGTTGCGTGGGTTTCCTCCGGGTGCTCCGGTTTCCTCCCACATTTCAAAGACATGCTGTAGGTGGATTGGACACTCTAAATTGGCCCTAGGTGTGAGTGTGTGCATGTGTGTGCCTTCCGTGGAAGGTTGGGCACCGAGCTGGCAACTCCACACTGTAAAACTCTACTGCTAATCATGAGCGGACAGGTGATCCACTGTGGTGACCCCTAACCGGGAATAGCCGCAAGACGAAGAAGAAGCTTTGTATGTCATTCACTGTATCTTATTTTTCATAAACTCTGTATGCCTTTTGGCCTAGGTCATATCTGAATAGAGTCCTTTGGCCAGTGTGCTTACCTGATCAACAAATTTGTTAATAAATGGTGGGGATGGTTAGTGTAGAAAATAAGCTATATGAGAAGTAACACCTAGCAGTGTTCTGACCCAGTCCTAAATTGACCCTAAAGATATTGCTTGCTTACTTGCAGACAGATTTAGTGCTAACTTTACCCCAGAATTGGTCATTGAAATTATGCAATTCCCTGAGTCCCCATATACCTCCTAGGATTTTCATGGAGTAGGTCTTGAATATGCTGTCAAAAGTTAAAAACACCTGTTCTGTGGGTCCTGACATTTTACCTGTAAACAATAATGTCCAACAGTTTACAGATAACTGCAAGCAGGGTGCAGTCATAAATTCTCCCAAGTGATGTGGACGTCCTCCAAGAAGGTCTCACCCAAACAAATGACTGGTGCCAGAAACATGGCCTCAAGCTGAATGCCAAAAAATGCATCATCATCCCCTTTGGGGAGAGTGATGTCCCCACATATTATCACATTAATAACAATGTCCTAAGCACGCAATCAGTCATGAGGTACCTGGCTTCTGACCACCATTTTGCTTTTGTTATACAGAAAGCTTTCTACATGACCTACCTCATAAGTAAGGGTATCTCATCCGGGAACAAGGAGGTCATAACATCCCTGTATTCTTCCCTTATAAGACCAATTATTGAGTACAGCGCCCCCTTCGGCATGTACCTCGCAAAGCACATGCAGCAGCTGGAAAGACCACAGAGGTTCCTCACCAGGAGAATCCAGGGTCTCAAACATCTACCATACACACATAGGCTAAAAGCCCTGTTCCTCTACTCAGTTTCATACAGACTCCTCAGAGATGACATCTGTCTGGCAAACAAAGCAATCTCTAACCCTGCCTTGATGGGACTGCTGCATATCTGCAAGTCAAGATCCACTCGAGTAACCCGCATGCGCAACCTCAACTTGGTCTGTGACATCAATAAGACTTGTTTGTTGGACAGATTTGTGTTCCAGAGACTACCCCCATCTCTGGAATAGAATCTGTCTCCACGTCAAGCAGAGTACATCATTATCCGTTTTTAAGTGCAACCTGGATAATTGCATGGTGAAACAGAAAATACACCCCTGGGATTCCACCTGTGTCCCTGCTGGACAGGGGATTTGGGTGCTGACTTGTCTAAACATGGGATAAATTCTTGGCTAGGCTTGTAAGGGCCTCATGGCCAGTAGCCTAGTAACTTCCTATGATCCTATGATTGCATGGGTGTGTGTTAATGTGTAATTAACGCCTGATCAGGGGTGTTATGAGGCCTAGCGCTGCAGGTGGAGGGCCTCTACACCCTCGGAAGGGTGTCAGTTACACATTAACACACACCCTTGAGGGTATTATTGTGCTTAGAGAAGGGGCACTCTGTAAAATTTTCTGTCTTACTTTCTTATTTTTTTTTAAGTACTATATTATTTTTTTATATATTTTTGATGTAAAATAGTACCTCCACCTAATGTTTCAAACTTTCTGTAGTATATGTTAATTGTTTTGGAGGAAGCATTTTACATCAAGAATATATTTAAAAATTAATATAGTACTTAAAAAATAAGTAAGTAAAACAACAATTTTACAGAGAGCCCATTGTCTCTCTCATACCTAGTCTCTTCTGCTTTCACACACAACATACATGTACACAGTCTGGTTTCATACTCACATCCACTCACACAAACGTAACTCTCAACCTCTTAGCACAAAAAATCTGGACAAAGCCAAAAGTAATTGGGGGGACAAAGCCCCCAAAATAGGAAGAAATTTTAAATATTGCTCCTATAAACTTAGAAAGTTGCTAGAATAAAAGGTTGTGTGTTACAATGCATTTTCTGAAAGATGTAAAGCCTGAATCTTGAAATGACTGTCATTATATAGTGAGTTCACTCCTCTCTGATTTGCCACAAAACTTCAGAAAACAACAAATTTTATGAGGAACAGAAAAAAATATGAGGCAAAAATCTGGACATTCTGCGAAATTTTGGACAGTTGAGAGCTATACACACAAGACCTCTCTCTCTCAATCTCGCACACACACACACATACACAGTCTCCTCTTCTTTCATACACACTTTCACTCACTCATGCAGATGGAAACTTAAACAGTCTCATGCACACACACTTTTTTTCAGTTTATATTTTTTACACTCGCTAACCAGCAAAAGCGCTGCTTAGAAAGTATAAAGTAATAGTGGCCGTTAGTTTTTTTGCAGTCCGAGCTCCATGGCAGATTGACATGCTGCCGCGAAGTGGTGGACTCGTTTTTTATTGGGCATTACTTTGTACATTAATACCCTTCTGGAGAACGATCGTTCTCCAATCAGAGTGCTGATGTACAGTTTGCCATTCTCTAAGGGTATTTAATTACTACTGCTATACATGCCCTCACTGAACCCATCATGTACTTGTTAGCTGTTGGAATGCTCCTTCACAAAGCCCTACCACAAACCCTGGGAAATGTAGATCTGTCAGCCCTATCTAGCCTAATTTGCAAGGCCTTGGAATGTAATATCTCTTACTTCATACACAACAGTATTTACACTGTCATGTAACTGGGCACAGTTTGGTTTTATCACTGAAAGGTCATGTCCATATAATTTAGTGAATTTGTTTGAAAAGGTCACAGAGGCAGTGGAAAGATAACTAGTTGTGTCACCAGGTGCCTTCTCTCATGCCAGTGGGCTGGCAAGATGTCTCATTATATCTTTAGATAACGGATGCCATGGTTTATTACAAAATTAAAAATATTGCATATAATAACAGATGCAAAAAATACTGGTCCTAGACTTCAGTAGGCCTTTCTCCATGGTCTTCCTCTGCTAACATTATAACATTAGCTAGCATAAGGCGGAGATTTGATAGATGAAGAAAACTTGTGATGTATTTTTGACTTTTAATAACAATATATTTCTATAATGCTGGGTATCACATGATGTGGTACATCTAAAAACATCTGCAGTCACTTTTGGATGTAATGTGATGGCTGTATAAACTAAAACCCTCTGTTAGACTTGTTTGGTATGAGATCTCAGATGTAAATTTAGCAATTAGTACCATCTATTCTCTTCACATTTCTCAAGTAATTCCTAGGTGAATGTCATCAAGCCCCATTGTTTTGAGATTATGTCAGTTTTTATGATGTTGCAGGGCCCTAAATGTGGTGAAAGAAAGATAATCACATGACATGCTCATACAAAGTATTTTATTTATTCTTTCATACATTTTGTCTGACCTCATCATGCCACTTTGTAATATTCTGGCCAGAGACACTGCTGACTTAGTAAGTTAGACCACCTAATTAACAATAAATATTAATAGCACAAAGTCATTGGCGCGCCGACTTTTCCTTCTAGAATGAGGGCCTGTAACCCTGTCCCTTGTCTCTCTCATGTCTTTAATTTTAGTACTTTGAAAGTCGCCTCTCACAAGTCATACAGAATAGCTAAAAATAAATGTTTTTGTGTGTTGGGGGGGGGGGGGCTTGTCGTACCCAAACTCTATTTACCTTTAGCTGCACAGCACTGGGATAGGCAGAAATTCCCCAAAATATTGGACAGTGGTTTTATGCAATGACTTGTTTTGTTTGAATGAGATACCCTGGTTTAGGAAAACACAAGCCAGCCTTAACTCTTGCTTGAAATTTTGATGTCATTTTAAATGTTATGTGACACATTCTGGCTACTTCTTTTACACATTTTAGAAATGTTTGGTTGACTAATACTGAATGTAAGATAATGCGAGGACTTTTAAAAGCTGCACCTTTATCACTCAACCCCCCCCCCACAGAATATTTTCCTTGCCAATGATAGCAAACAAAGTGATAGTTTTGGATTCCGCTAGTGAGAATGGCAGGAATGTATGTTAAAATCTAGATAAGACATAGCTACTGCTTTGTGATATGTGCTGAGCTGCCCCCTTTCATTATGGTATGACCCAAGCATGTCATTCAGATTGCAGGACCAGTGTCCTAGCTTTGTGATTTAATTAAACTTCTTTTGCATTAGTAGCTGAATGCAAAAGTCTTTGCATTTCCATAATGACTATGTATTGTTTGGTTGAAATTCTTATCTGATCTTTCAAAATACACTGCAGTTTAGTCAGACTAACAAGCCAGGTAATTGATCCAGAATGTCTAAGCAGGCAAAGTACCCTGAGCTAAAAAAGGTGTTGGCCTTTCTTTGTCTTAGGCATCTGTTTGCTTGCACCTTGAATAGGCCTTGCCCAACCTACCTTTAGTTGATGAATGACTGTTGACAGAGCATTAAGCTGAAGTAAGGATAGTGAGATAGCTTTGCAAACTCAGGAAATTAATGGTGCTCTGAATTTTTTTTTTCCTGCATTAAGAGCAAAGGTCCTTCAGTGAGCCAACATTAGTTAATCTGTTTTAAATGCATGTAAGAGTAGTACAGGCTTTTCACATATACTTAGCATTTTTGTTAGTATTTTAACTTTATTGAACTTAACTCCGTACTGATGTACGCTTATACCTATTTAAATTTTTCTAGGAAAATTACTCTTACACAAAGTCCTCCTTTGTTATAGCAAAAATTTCCCTTAGCCTCACTAGAGTGTTAATTTTTTTCCTATTTAACACTGCTTCATGTACCTGCCCTCCAAGAGTGCTGAAGGCAATACATGCAAACAAGAGGTTAAAAACAGGCCTGAAGGAAAATGCCTCTGACAAGACACAAAACAGCAGTGTACTTTTACTGATCACAAATGTGCACTCTAACTTCAGATAAGCACAGCTTGCCACACCTAATCTGCTCACTTCCTTACCTGCTTACAACATACATTACTGGCCCTCTTTATTTAATGGCTTATTTATTTTCTTTTCCACAAGCTTAACTGATGTCTTATTCCTTTCCTTTTTGGCAATAATTCTGACATCGCCATGCATTCATAAAGTATGGTACAGTTTCTGATAATGGCTGCCTTTACAGAAAGGCTATTCAAATCATACCCCACACTTTCCATGAAATTGCACTTAAAATACCAGTGAACACACAGTCCTTTTTAGGGGTGACCCAGGAGCAATGTCTGCTTAAGTGACTTGCATAAAATAACTACATGTCATGGTGTTAAAAGTTTTGTGCCAGTTGCCAGA
Organism: Protopterus annectens; assembly: GCF_019279795.1. Classification (NCBI taxonomy): domain Eukaryota; kingdom Metazoa; phylum Chordata; order Ceratodontiformes; family Protopteridae; genus Protopterus; species Protopterus annectens. Next base: position 1,646,111,505 of record NC_056729.1, on the reverse strand, counting down.
TAAATCTTCCTTCTTACTCTCTTGAACTGTCCATTTGATAACTTCAGACTGAGTCTTCATAATTATTCTCTCTACCTGTGCTTGCCTAGGTGTATATTTATTTATTGAACTTTTGTTTACCAGGAAGGTCTGACTTGGAACGAAGCTAGGGTTACCATACGCCTGGGTTTTCCCAGACATGTCCTCTTTTTGGGCTCCTGTCTGGGCAGTTTTTGAAAATTCTGCGATTTTCTCCAGGTTTTTCAAAAACCTGGACAAATCGCAGAATTTTCAAAAACCAGATGATCCTATTTCCCAGCAAAACAGCCTCCGCTTTGCTTTTTTTTTGATTGGCTAATATACCGGTATATGAAGCAAATAAAAAAAAATTTAAAAACGGAGCTCTGTTCAATGCGGAACCGCTTGATGTTCCGCATTGAACAGAAGAGGGTCTGCTGTCCGTGTTTTTGATTGGCTCATATACCGGTATACGAGCCAATAAAAAAAAAGGTTACCCCTAGCTACCATATAGGTGACAATCCACTGAGCACAGAAAAAGTCATCAGGGATCTGGGGACCCAAGTTGACAGTAGTCTTTCGTTTGACACTCATGTTGCTAAAGTAGTTAGGAAAACCTTCTATATCACCCACCTGATCATGAAGGGATTCACATCTAGATCAAGGGAGGTCATCGTCCCCCTGTACTCATCACTCATTAGACCTATGATTGAGTACAATGCCCCGTTCGGAATGTATCTGACCAGACACCTGATGCAGCTTGAAAGGCCCCAAAAGTTCCTCACCAAAAGATAAAGGGTCTCAAAAATATGTCTTATGCTGCCCGACTGAAAGAACTCCAGCTTTATTCAGTCTCATACCGCTTGCTCAGAGGTGACCTGTGCCTGACATATAAGGCCATGTCAAACCCAGATTTGATGAATATGCTTCACCTCAAAAATCTAGATCCTCAGAACCACAAGGGCGGGAGACTTAAACCTTGACACGGTTATAAATAGAACGTGCTGGAGGGACAGATTCATCACCCAGAGACTCCCTATGCTGTGGAACAAAATCCCGGTACATGTGAGGCAGAGCACCTCGCTGGCCTTGTTCAAGAGGAATCTTGCCCAATGGATGGGAGATCGCAGATATACCCCAGGGATTACTTCAGTGTCACTGCTTGACAGAGGCACAGAAAAATGATAGGCATAGTTTTTATTCAAACTAAAGGGGTGGCAAAAGCCACATAACTATGGGCTAGGCTTATAAATGCCCTTGGGCAGATAGCCTAGTATGAACCTATGAACCTATGAAAAATGGAGCTCTGTTCAATGTGGAACTGATTGATGTTCCGCATTGAACAGAAGAGGGTCCGCTGTGCGAGTTTTTGATTGGCTCGTATACCGGCATACTGGCCAATCAAAAATTGCCAAACACTGAGCTACTTGTCTTTAATGCAGAACTGAGTTGTTCCACATTAAAGACTAAAGACTTTTTTTTTTGGTCTTCACCTAGTGTGAAAGACCTTTTGTCCCGACCCAGCAAGTCAAGAATCTGGCAGCTCTAAGAGGATGAAAAAGTATGTGCTGGTATAATACTAGCACATATTATTTTGTCCTCTTTTTCGTATAACCAAATATGGTAACCCTAAATGAAGCCAAATTGCAGCAGAGGCCCAGGGAGAAATGCTCCAGATGCATGTCTTTGTAACGTGTGAAGAAACCGTAGCACCCAGAGAAAACCCACACGAATGCAGAGAGGACATGCAGACTCCACACAGAAGGCACTCCAGCTGAGAATCGAACCAGAGAACCTCTTGCTGTGAGGCGACAACGCTACTGCTGCACCACTGAGCCATCCGTATACTATTCATATATCTACAGCCAGTACAGATTTGCAGCCTTTTACTGTCTGCTGCATCTAATTACTGACATATCGTGTATCAGTGTTACTCTGGTGTGGTTCATTTATATCATACCCTTTAATATGCAGTCTCCACAGCCATTTAAGCACTTTCCTTTTGCAGTTTTAACTAGTCTGTAATGCATACTTCACTGTGAAGTAGCTCCCTTCTTCAGCTTTGCCTTTACAAGTAACTTCCAGTTTTTATGTTTATTCTTGCTATGTATTGTGCTGTCCTGCTCATCTGTGGTAGTCCTGAATGTCAAATTGTAAATGTAAGCTTTTTGGTGCTACACAGATTTCACTGGGCAGAAGTTTCATCTCATCTTGCAGCTTCACTGGTTCAAACATGGGTTTGTACATTTAAATTTGTTGGTAAACTCCAAACTGATCGAATGCGTGCCTGCATATTTTTTTTCTTTCTGTTCTTTTTTTATTACTGTGGTAATCCCAGAAAGGGACATGGTGGCTGGAACCCTGGTCTCCAGGATGAAGTTGTATAGTAGCTCTTAGCTGTTATTCTCTATGCTAAACTGTTAAAGGATACTTAAATGCATACATAAGACAGTTGTTTTTCTTTCGGCTTTTCCCGGTTAGGGGTTGCCACAGCGGAACTCCAGTCCGCTAGTGATTGGCAGTTGATTTTTATGGTGCCGAGGTCCCAGCCCAACGCCCAACCTTCAACGAAGGCACGCCCATTCACGCATGTCTTTCGAACGACACTCGACCGCGGGGAGGACATGCAGACTCCACACAGTAAATTGTTTATTTCTCATTATTACAGCTACAAATTCTTTTCTGATATTAACTTGTTAATCTTTGAGTCTTTGATGTTACTGGGTTGGCAGTTTATCTTTCAAGGTCAATATACAGGGTTTGATTCTCATCTCTAACAAAAAATTGCTAGGTTTAAAATGGCCAACAAGAAGTCTGGACAACATCATAAATAATGGGGGGACAAAGGCCCCAAATTAGGGACAAGTTTGAAATATTGCTCTTACAAACTTAGAAAGTTGATAGAATAACAGGTTTTGCATTAGCGTGAATTTTTTGAAGGGTATGAAGTCTGAAACTCAAATGTCTGTCATTATTTTCAGACTTCAACCCTAAACGATTTGCCAGAAAACCACAATTTTATAAGAAACATAACAAAAATATGAAGCAAAATTCTGGGCATTATGTGAAAATCTGTGGAGTTTTGAGATATGCCAGCAAGGGCAGCCAGCCTAGCACTCACTTATGAATCTTAAATACAAATAAATACTACTTGTTACCATTGTCATTTGGGTAGGGGATTAGAATTTTGTATCTCATACTTTACCAGGCATTAATAAATGTCAGGAGTACTTTGCTATTTTTTTCAATGTTCTGCCTTTGATTAACGTCATTGTGCTGTTATTGCTCTGACACACAGTTCTGCATTATCTTTGACACTTTTGTTTAAAGCGTGTTTCTGATATCCTGGTTTATGTGATCAATGGCCATGTTCTCAGAAACAGTTACTACACATCTTTGGCATAAACTAGGAACTAAGATGTCAGCATGACTGTATCCAGATAATTTCCTTGTAAGAAGTTGTATGCTATTGTGTTTTTAATGCTCCTGTCTGGGCATCTAGCTGTGCAGCAGTGTCCAAAGAGGGACACAAGAATTTATACATCTTGCAGTGTCTGCCCCAGCTGAAGCTAACCAAAGCACTGTGCCAAACATGACTCTCTGTTGGTCTGGGGGCAGGAGGAAATTCACATGGGATTGCAAGTGATCAGTTTTCCAGTGTAACAACACAACAGTTTTGACAGACTTCATAAAGGATTCATATGACAACAGTAGAATCTGAGTGCACTACCTTGTCATTTAATGTACTGATCGGCTTGCTTTTGGTGATCAAATGAGTTTCAATGATTTTGTTTGCTTAGGCAGACAGTCAACAAAGTCAGCTTCACCCAATCATAAAACCTACACAAAGACCGACCATCTTTATGCCTCCCTTAAACCATTTAGAATAACAGTCCCCCACACCTCTTGTTGTTTCATCATGTGTCTTATTAATAATATCTGGAGAACATGGCCATGTAACCATTAACAGAGGGAACCTTCTCCATCCAGGCTGGAAAATAGATACAGCAGCCAAAAATACTCACTGTTACCCTATTGTCAGCTTTGGTAGTCCGACAAAGTAGACGAGTCGAGTCTGTAAGAGATACTGGACACTTATTAATTCATTCTTTCATTCATTTCAGCAACAGAGGTAAGGGCACTGGCTTTTATTGGTTTAGGCACATAGCCAACTAATGAGCTGCGGTGGTGGTGCTGCGGTAGCGTTTTCACCTCACAGTAAGACGTCCTGTTTGATTCTCAGCTAAAGTGTCTTCTACATGGAGACATGCATGAACGGGCGTACCTTCGTTGAAGGTTGTGCGTCAGGGCTGGCAACTCGGTACATAAAAATCTACTGCCAATCATTAGCGGACCGGAGTTCCGCTGTGGTGACCCCTAACTGGGAAAAAGCCGAAAGATACAACAACAAGGCACATAGCCAACTAGCTGTCCACCTCTCTTTGTTTGTTTATGTGTTTCTCTCTGTCATCAGAAAAACATCTTTCAGAAACCCTGATCATTCCATCTCCTGTCTGTCGATCTTATGGGATTCAAACTTGGGGCAAGTAATCTTGCATTTTAAATCATATCATCATGGAGATCTTTAGGTCCAAGGCTGGATGGGAAACTAGAGTACAAACCTTCATGTCATTCACTGATTTTCAATGGGATCCCATGCTTATAGAGTTCTAATAAAACAGCAGTAAAACAATAAAAGAATTACAGTACATCTAAGTAATTCTAAAAAGTCAATACAAATCCCATAATAGTATAAAATTGCTGAAGCAAAATTAAAAAGGATGATGGTTCTGTGGTTAGGTTTAGAATCTGAGTCAATTAATTATCAATATAATTCATTGAAGACAGTTTTGTTTTCATGCATGGTATCTGCTCAAAAGTGAGAGAAACAGCAATAAGGCACCAAGACCAGACAGGATGTAGAACATTTGAGGAGGCTGTAAGTCATTTATGCTCTCAGTAGTGCAGACATTAAAGGGGAAACAGTTAAAAGGTATTACATGAGTGAACTTATGAAGACAGTTCCGTGTCATGGCTGAGAATTTTATCAGAATTTAACCCGGAGTTTGAATTTTACATTTGGGGGGGGGGGGGGGCTCCCACATGTGATCCTTTGCTCCATGCATCCATTTCATTACAAAGACATGCATCTGGAGCATTTCTCCCTGGACCTCTGCAGAAAATTGGCTTTGTTCCAAGCCAGACTTTCCTGGTAAACAAATGTGAAAATAAATGAGCTCATTGCACTTCGGGTAAGGGGGAGCTTCATATGCAATTCATCCATTTGAAGTAACAGTTCTTAATCAGCAGCTATTAGATTAATGGTATTAATGAAGGATTCCATGTCACAGTTATGAATGATAGTAGTCTGAACTATCCACAAATTAAAATAATAATAATAATTCAATGTAAAATTAATATTCAGCCCGTTACACCTGTTCCATATCCAATAATCCTTGGCAATTGGGGTTGAGAGGGTGGCCTAATGGTTAAGGTGTTTGCCTTACAAACACAAGGTGCAGGGTTTGACTCTCACAAGGGATAATTGGCTAGACTTAAAATGGCTTGCAAGGGCAGTTAGCTTCATACTAATCTATGAATTCTTCTGACTAATTGAGGTTTGTGGGCCAGAGTTTTCAAGAATTTAGAATCTTAGTGTGTCTTGAACTACTACACCTGTTCACACGGTTTCAGAACACCATGGATCCCCATCAGTATTTCCTTCTTCTACCTCCTTCTCCCCAATGTTTCCAGTTCAGGCTCCAATGCCCACTTGTCTGGTATCAGCCGTTGTTATTCAGACATCAGCCATGCAGACACTGATGCAGCCAAAGTTTGCCACCTAGGTGTTGATTCTCACAATGTAAATTTCCCTGATATTGGGGGGCTCCTATTCCTGCTCCGGTATGTCCCCTCCCAGTACTGGTCTTTTCAATATCAGGTTTATTGGCACTTAATCATCTTTCAGACAAAGTCATGTTGGCTTGCAGAAGGTAGTTTCGACAACATTAAAAAGTTAGAATACTTCTCAACTAAACTACCTTCAGCAAATGTAAGAAATATTTTTTTCAGCAGGTAAGCCCCCTTACACCCCCAGTTGGGGGGGTGTCCCCCATCCCCCAAACTTATATACCCACTGAGAGGCCACAAAGCAGTGGAGAAAAATGCAAATTTAATTTCCCTGAACAGAGTTGCGGAATTTATGCTCAGTGTAACTAACTTCATTGATTTGACATGTTCCCCTTTCAGACACCAGTACTGCCAGTACCAGTACTTCAGCCTTCAATACTTCTAACCATTCAGGCTGCTGACACCCCTGATGATAGCCTTTCACAACAATGCATGGTCTTATCTAGTGCCTTCTGCTTCATATTGGAACCATCCTTAAGACCCTTACCCCTTTTTCTGCTTTGACATTCTTGCTTGTTTCCATACTGAAGAACTACACCCAGTGTACAGCTGCCAATAAATAAATAAGAAAGTTCCAATGATGGTGGTTTAAAGTAAACTAAAAAATATGTATAAACCACCAGAAAATAGCACCAGGAGCCAATGAACTGTAATTAATGTATCCACATTTAATTCTCTGCTTTTGTCTAACAAAGACTTCGTCAGAACAAAATTATTTAGCAAACGGCAGCAAATATATATTAAAATCACATTTTCCAATCATGTGTAATGCATTCTATTGATTAACTAATTAAAAGTATTTAGACAGAACATATACACCAAAAGAACCTAATTTTGTATATTCACTTTCAACCTTTTTTCCTAGCAGTTAAACAATAATGTTCACAGTTTCATTGAACCCTGGAAAACAATCTGCCCTAAGTTTGACCTGCCATTCAGTTTCCTTGGTCGCAAGTTTATTTTTAAAATCACCTCCTCTTAAATCTTCGCACACTTGTTCAAGCACAAAGAATGATTTTTTTTTTTATTTCTACAAGTGAAGGAATGCTTAAAAAGCATTACTAAAATTCTTTTTATAGAATATGTGTTCCTTAATCCTTTTACCTAAAGCTCTGGTTGTCATGCCTAATACCTATATGGCATCTAGCTCCCACCAGCTCCATTTCCCAAGAGGTTGCTTGAATCCTCTGAGTCTGAACCTCAACTAAAAAAGCCCAAAAAGTGCATCCACAAAAACTGAGAAAAAAAGAGCTGGAGTTGGAGTCAGTTTTACCTACAAAGCTGTATCATATCAGTTTCAGTCCTGTGTGGGGCTCTTACAGCATACCTCCCTATTTTCCATCATGCAGGCAACGAATCCTAGTATTTGAATATGGAAAATGTGTGTTTATACCTACCTTCTTACCCTTGAGGCTGCTAACATACCTTATCTACATGATGTACTTTCTAATACAGGCATACAGAACAAAGCCTGAAGTACTTGATATCAGCAACCGCCACAGTATAGCCATACAGATATTCCATTCCTCTCAACCTTGTTTTCAAAGTAGGGGGTACAGCCTGTTAGTTCCATAAAGGAGACTGCACCATCCCAACTTACTTTAGTCATTTCTAAGGTTACTACTTTTGGTGAAATTTCCTGTTTTGTAGTGATCCTTTTTGTTTGTTTGTTTACACTTTGTTGACTGGATTAGTCCCACTAGGCAAGCAGCCTCTTTTCGGGAGACCTAGGGTGGATCTTGCTTGACAGAACATCTTTTTCAGCCAATCACAACAAGTGGTACAAAATGAATGCTGCTTTCTGTAAGTGGCCAATTTGATTATTAAATTTCAACAACACTAACTGAAGTACAATTCCCTTGAAAAAACTGTAATACTCCCTTCCACTAGTCTTCCCTTTCAAAAAAGGATTCTCTTAGTGGAGGTTGTTTCCTTATTTTGTGGACTGTCCTTTATCCCCTGTTTAGAGTATCTCAATAACCACCTAAGTCTAGAGGTCCTAGTCTACACCAGAACATCATAAGAGTTGTAATAAGATACTGCATGATGGTTGCATCTCATTTCAGTTACCCTCACCCTTGAAGAGCCAAACTCTTGAAGGTGTGTATTTCTATCAACTTCTGAGGCAGTGATTTTGGGCCTACTGGTACCTGGTTAGGACAAAATATCCTCATGCATTTATTAGTTCTGTTTGGTAATTATAAAAACCCAGTAAGATGCCTTTAGGTGGGATGGTACTGCATCCTACAGAACATATCGCAAAAAAAAAAAACACTGTAGTACCCCAGTTTTGTCTGAATGACCCCCCCCCCCCAACTACTTTTTAAAATCATTTGTTATTGGTGTCTGTTTTAAGAGTTTAATTTAGGTTAGTTGTATTCCTCCTTTTCTTGAGCTTCTTCTATTTCTTTTTCTTCTTTCGGCCCTTCTCGTTAGGGGTCGCTACAGCTGGTCATCTGTTTCCATTTCTTCTTGTCCTCTGCATCTTGCCTTGTCACACCATCCACCTGCATGTCCTCTCTCACCACATTCATAAACCTTATCTTAGGCCCTCCTCTTTTCCTCTTACCTGACAGCTCCATCCTTAGCATCCTTTTCCCAATATACCCAGCATCCCTCCTCAGCACATGTTCAAATCAACACAATCTCGCCTCTCTGGCTTTGTTTCCAAACCATCCAACCTGAGCTGACCCTCTAATATACTGATTCCTAATTCTGTCCATACTTGTCACAGCCAATGCAAATCTTAACAGCTTTAACTCTGCCAAGTCCAGTTCTGACTCCTGCCTTTTTGTCAATGCCACTGTCTCCAACCCTTGTAACATAGCTGGTCTCACTACCCTCTTGTAGACCTTCCCTTTCACTCTTACTGGTACCCGTCTGTCACAAATCAATCCTGAGACTCTTCTCCTCCCACTCCACCCTGCCTGTACTCTCTTCTTGACCTCTCTTCCACACTCACCATTACTCTGAATTTTTGATCCCAAGTATTTAAACTGTTCCACCTTTGCCATATCTATTCCCTGCATCCTCGCCATTCTTCTATCCGCCCTCTCATTTCTCACACATATATTCTGTCTTAGTCCTGCTGACCTTCATTCCTCTCCTCTCTTGAGCATATCTCCACCTCTCCAGGGTCTCCTCAACCTGCTTCCTACTCTCACTACAGATCACAATGTCATCCACAAACATCATAGTCCACAGGAACTCCTGTCTGATCTTGTCTGTCAACCTGTCCATCAACTTTGAAAATAAGGCTCAGAGCTGATCCTTGATGTAATCCCACCTCCACATTATCCTATCACAGACCTCACCATTGTTACAGTACCCTCGTACATATCCTGTACCACTCTTACATACTTCTCTACCACTCCCGGCTTCCTCATACAATACCACAACTCCTCTCTAGGCACCCTGTCATATGCTTTGTCTAAGTCCACAAAGACACAACTATACCTTTACAACTCCTGCTCTTATGTGTATATGGGGATATCTGTTATCTGTAGTATTTTGTTTTAACTTGCCGGTACACAAATATCAAGCAACTCTAAGAAAACTGATTGTTTTCTTTGGTGCTGTTTTACCACTATATTCTTGTAGCTAAACAGGAAATTCACATTTCTTTATTATGTACATATAAAAGGAATAGCTGTAATATTATTGTACTCGATTATTGCAGAAGCAACAGTGCTTTCAAATGAAATTGTGAAACAAGTTAAACTAAACAGAAACCTGGAGTGCTGTGAGGAAACCTCCACACAAGCAGTACAGGGGACTTTAATCAACTCTAAGATTGCTAAACCTTTGCGTAGCTTATGAAGTTTTGCTTAAAGGCTGGGTCACTTATATGGGACTCACTCACACATACAGTTATCAAAAAGGGGAGCACAAATTAAAGATGTATGGCTGAGAAAGTAGAAGGGTACATTAATCCAGTAGAAACCAGATGAGTGATTTTAGTTAATTCAGATGAAATCAAGGAAACTAGCCAAGTACAGTGAATTTTCTGACACAGGATTAAAAACTCTTAAGCTACTTTCCTGTTTACCCCGAATCTGCAGTTAGTTAAAAGTCCCTGAACAGAAATTCATAGTTTTTGTGCACAGTACTATGGCAGACTAAACTTAACAGGAATAATTCTTACAATTCTGTCAGTTGACTGGCTGTATTTTTATTTTATTTATTTAGCATTTGTTGGCCAGGAAAGTCTTGACTATTTCAGCTGAGGCCCGGACAGAAATGCTTCAGTTAACTTCTCCCAGTAACATAAGAACCTTTTATGAACACAATTTTCTTTTTAGTAAATATGTCTGGTTTATAGGTACAGGTAGTTGCTTATTTGCATGCGTGATGAAGAGATAGTGACAGGATAAGTAGGTTTCCGGTCATAACATTACTGAACTAGATTTAAGTGAATGCAGCCCCTAGGCTCAACTGATGACTGTACCAAGCAAATTCATAGCTCATTATTCTGACATATAGGCTGTGCTGTCTGTCAGTTATTTTTTGTACCTCTCTGTAGGCTAGTTTTTGACTGCTTGAAAGGAACCACTCTTCTGATAGATTAGATTATTTAAGCAATCACCAACCAACCTACCTTATTAGGAATAAATGCCAACATTGTAACAAACCCATCGTTAGAATAGTTCACAACAAAAATAACTTCAAAGCCAAGGACCTAAACAATGAACTAAAACACTGTGACTGGTCTCTCCTAAAACACCTACCCCTAGATGAAGCGGTAGACTACTTTAACTCAACCTTTTTCAAAATCCTAAACCGTCATGCACCAGCCCGAACCATCAGAGTTAAGACTAACTATGCCCCTTGGTTAACAAAAGAAACTAAAACCATAATGAAGGACAGAGACAGAGCCTGGGTTCAACGTCATAAACTTAAAACCACTACCTCAAAACAAAACTACTTAGCACTCCCGAACAAGACCAAAAAACGTATACAACTCGATAAAACCAATTACTACAAAACCTTACAAGAAAAACATGCCCACAACCCTCAGAAATTCAGGGCCACAATAAATAAATTACTGCACCCAGGTTAAACCGGCACTCTCACATCCATAGTACCAACCGGCAAAGAGGACATCCCCACACAATTCAACAGATTCTTCACCGAAACAGTCCTAGCCCTATCTTAACACCCTAAATAGCATGACCAGCCCCGCACCTCCTCCAACCCCTACCAACCCTACCACATAACAGACTCCCTCTAGCTTTTCCTTCTCTCCAGCACCTACACAACTTATTATTAAAGTCCTCAAAAAACTAAAACCTACCACGCTGTCTGCTGACAAACTTCATGCTAATTTTCTTTCAACTATCAGCTGATACCATATCTTACCTCACATCTAACCTCATAAATAGATCCATATCTGAATGCAAAGTACCTAATCTGTTGAAAATATCTCGATATTATTCCACTCCACAAAGGCGGCAACTCCCTTGAGCTTACCAACTACCGCCCAATCGGAATTTTTATCACTTTTATCAAAAATACTAGAAAGAGTAGTACATACACAACTAATGCAATGCTTCCTAAAAATAACCTTGTGTCATCATCTCAGCATGGGTTTTGACCCTCCGATAGTACCACAACAGCCCTACTGTCATATACCAACATAGTCAACACCCATAGAAACAACAGACTTTTTGTTTCCTCTGTATTCTTAGACTTATGTAAAGCCTTTGATATGGTCAACCACAGCATGCTTCTCAAAACTCTGTCTACCCTTAACATTAACTCCCTCACTATATCATGGCTCAACAGCTATTTCTCAGGCTGACAACAAGCAGTTCTTTGGCAGGACCAACTATCCTCCCTTCTACCTGTATCCATAGGAGTCCCTCAATGTTCCATTCTTGGTCCTTTACTGTTCTCCTTATTTACAAGTCACATAGCTGCATTCTCTCCCTCTGCCTCTATAGTGCAATATGCTGACGACACTACTATCATATAGCCACCCTATCCTTAAGCAAACTTTAAACAATAACACAGCATAACTTTACTCCGGCTGAATCATGGTTTTCTAGCATTAAATTTATACTCAATCCCAAAAAAAAACAAAACTAATTCTCTTCAGTCCTGGTAGATCTCCTACACTAAAGAAAAACTAAACCATAAACTCCAAGGCTACTACCTCAATCACCCCAAAAGTACACAGTAAACACCTAGGAGTAGTAATTGATAACAATCTCAAATTTGACTTACACAAAGCCCAAACAATGAAAAAAGTAAACAAAAAGCTTGGTCTCTTGTATAGGAACAAGCAATTCATGACCAGTTACACCAAAGCCACTATTGCAAGAACTCACCTGTTATCCACCCTACTGTATGCCTCCCCAGTCTTGATTAATCTTCACCACAGTGAACAAAACAAAATGGCATCTTGTATAACAAGATTGCCAAGTTTGCTACAGGTGCCTCGAATAGATCCCATCACTGGCTTTCCCTCAAACAGCTCAACTGGTTTGAGTTGCCCCAACTACTTCTTACTACTCAACTCTCCACAGCCCACAAACTGTACTACCTCCCTGACAAAACTCCCGCACTACAGGATCTAATACAACCCTACACTACCACCCGAGCCTTAAGATCAACAGACCGAAATCTCATAAATGTCATCAAACATAAGAATGAAGCAGGTAAAACTCTTTTCCTGTACATTAGCAAAAATCTGGAACTCACTTCCAAATCACATAACTTCTACAAGTTCTGCTCCACTATTTAAGAATCTACTCAAAACCCACTATTTTAACAATTGGCTGTGTCCATGTGACTCCCCAGGCTAATCCACTACATTGCAGTGATGCAAGGATTCTGCCAAAGATCAACTAGTGGTGTCTAACCTCTGAATACTTATTCTTACCTAACAATGTTTTATTCTGATGGTATTGATTTATATGTCTGAGGAGAAATGTGAAATATGTTCTTATATGTTTATTTGTATGCCTTAAGAATACGGTGATGCATTTTATAAAATGTATTTGTAGCATTGTTTAAGTGGATCTTTTCTCCCCGGGCCTCTGCTGAAAATGGACCTGTGTCCAGTTGGACTTTCCCGGTCATCAAATGCAAAATAAAATAAATAGATGCTAACACTTCCTTATTCACAGAAAATTAAGAGTGTAGTAAGCATGAGACCTCCACAGTTAGTTTTTGTATTTCCTATAAAAATGAAGTAGAGGTATGTTTTTTTTCTCTGTTAAACCAAACAGGGGCCATGTAGACTGACATAAGATACATGGACAAGCTTTAATTCCTACTCAGTCAAAAAAAGATGTATAACCAAATGACCCAGGGATGTTATTAGCATTGTTGGGAGTGAAACAGATCCACCAAGGTAACTTGCCATCTTTGATGTACAAATAAACCTGTAAGAGCCAGGGGACTTGCTTACTTATTATGTTTTGAATTCATACATTTTGCTCTGTCAGGCTGTCTGGTGTCACGGTTCCTAGGTTCTACAGAAACAATACTGATTATTTTTTGTTGTTGGAAGTGAGTCTTATATATATATATATATATATATATATATATATATATATATATACACACACACACACACACACACACACACACACACACACACACACACACACACACACACACACACACACACACACACATATATATAAATCTTTATTTACTTAGTGTTTTAATTTTCCTCTGTTTTGCTCTCAGACTGCAGGTTCCCTCCATAACTGTATCATATCACTGCCGGTCATAAGACCGCAGGCATTAAACTTAAAATTTAATATCACCAGATTAAAAAAAGATGTATTAAGTTGCAGCAGGATAAGGATTAGGTCCGTGCCATTTTTTTGTTAAAATTTGAACTACTTTTGAACATGTGTGTGTGTCATACAGTTCCCAAGGTACACTTGTAGCTCATTCTGTTTGTTAAGAAGGCGTTGCTTAGTGTGAAACGTTCCTGGTCCTTTGTTTAATATTAACTTGACCTGCAAACAAAAAGTAATCATCAGGTGTGTCATAAAATGCTGCAGCATGATGTCAGTGTTTGTAACGCTGGCTTTCAGTAAGTCTTCTCCCGTAACTGGCAGTTTCAAAGCACTCCCGGATGTTGGCTGATTAAGCATTGTTCTCTTCCACAAGTAATCATTAAAGGGAACCTGTATATATTACAGATATCAATGTAAAATGAAATTAGACTGTGACAGGTCATTTGTCTGAGAAAAGTTTTAAAATTTCTGATTGAACTACTTATTCACATCTGTCTACCTATTTATGTATTCATGGTAGGATATTGAATAAAGCATTTTTTTAAGTGTATTTACACTTCTGTAAAAATTAGTGTCATTTGCACCTGAGTGCTCAGAGTTTTCTAGTGTTGGAATCACTTTGAAATGCTGTTTATGATCACAATATCTGTTGATGGGTTAGGTAATAGACAATGACATCATTTGCATTGGCAGAAGCATTTGCAAAGCATGTGGCTGATTTTTTTTTTTACAGAAATTGGGTGACTATCAAGCAGTGACACTGTTGTGCAGCGTTAAAGGAGGGAAACTTTTCCCTTTACTAATAACCGTCCTTTAGATTTAAATGTGAACTTGTAGTTTCTTGTACTGCCCAAGCAGATGTTTGGCTTTATAATGCTTAACAGCAGTGTTAGGTGCACTATTGCCCATCACTTAAGTGGTACAAGCTTCCCTTATTTTCCCTAATCTCTTGCAATCTTCATTTCTGATTCTGCATACAGCTTGATGCAAATTTTTTGTCTTATAAATATTAATGTCTGCAGTGTGAAGTTTCTACTAGAGAAGTAGTACTAGGCAGAAATGGCAAACATATAGCTGCCGAACTGTGAAAACAGTAATCCCGATTTAACCATTGTATGCATTTATTTTTATTATTTATTTGTAATTGTTTACCTTTTGCAGTCAGCCCAGGAGTGAGTGCTGTCTGGTTACGTGACTTGCTGAAATGAAAGTTGCACAGTTAGGCAGTGGTGATTGAGGGAATAAGACCATGTACAACTGGACCACAGAAAACAGTTCCTTAACCCTAAGTGCCCACTGCCAGATATAAAGCAGTGGCAGAAATATCCAAGTGTAAATCCATAATTTCAGCTACAGTACTCTTTATGATATAAACAATCAATTACTTATTAAAAACTGAGTGTGGCAAACTCATAATTTTAGTGAACAAATAATGGATTTGTCATCATTATCTAAATCTATTGGATGCAACAAGCCAATGCAGAGGTCCAGTGACTAAAACAGCTAGGTGGACTGTCTTGCAGAATTTCACAGTATACAAGGAAATGCCCCACTTTGGGTATCTGAAGACATGGCAAAACTAAAAAATGTGCCCCAGCAATTCTGTACTCTGGCGGTTCTACATGTTTGACATGGTGCTGGAATTATCTCCCAACATTCTTTTTTAAGAATAAAGCTTTATTTGTTCTTTTTAAATGCTGAGTAACCTTTAGTAGTATACCAAGTTACTTAAATTCAGATCTCATCTTTTGTTGTAGACTCGTTTCACAACATCCCTAGAAAGCACGACTTTAGACTGATGTAGTGTACTACACTGTCAAATAGAAAAAAATAACTTCTGATGTCATGTACTTGTGTTATGAACATGGTGTGACATGTAGAAAAAGCAAGCTTTGTAGCAGGTGACAATTCATGGAGTGTAAAAAGGCAAACTTTGTCATCGGCATTTGTTAGCCAACAAATGCTAATGCTCTTACAGATATTTATTTTTTCAGCATTGTGTTTTACCCACTTAATGAATCCTCCTCACTCTCAGATAAAAAATATTTGACTGCTTTGCATTGCCCCTTGATGTGGATTTGTTTGTTTTCTGCATGTTTTCTTTTATGAGTTAGCAACTATTGTATGAATTAAAAATATGAGACTTTCTGAGTACACTAGAGTGGTATGACAATTTTATAAAGAAAAGTGGTATTTTTTTCAGAAAAGTAATCAACTGTGCCTTTTGCAGACAGATGTTAGTAGTTGTGTTGCTTCATAAAGTCGGTAGAAAGTGTGCGTACATGAGAGGGATATTGTTCAGTGCTAATGGCATGTAAGGCATGCTTTCTATTTTAATTACATTGAATGCATCATTTGCTGTTCTTTTTGGAAACCTTCTATAAAGCAGTGAATGCACAACATAAGTAGATAATCACTTTTTTTCTAGGAACACAGCAGCTTTGTAGTTTATCTTTCACTTTGATTTGTGATCTCTGATAAGACGAAGTTGAAGGGTCATCAGTTTCTCCAGCTCCATTTCATGTTGACTGACGTCTTACCAGACATGGTTAGAGCTAGTTATTCCTGTCTAATACTGTCTGGTAATGCCGTTGGTCACGTGAGCAAATTCTTCACCTTGTGGGAAAAAAAGATGCAGTCACGCTTGGCTGTGATCATGTGAGGCCAGACGAAGCTCGAGCAAGAGCCCTGCAGTGGAGTTTGGGTGTATTTCAAAAGACCATTCAAGTGCAATGACTCAAGGAGTTCCTTTACGCTTTCTAGCTTGCCTTTATTATTTGGCTGAACTGTGTGTGCAAAAGAACAATCTAAATTTTCTAAAAGCTGAGTTTTGCTGTTGGCTTCTGATGCCACATGGACAAATTAGCACTTTGTTTTATAACAGGAATGGTGCAAGAAATTACAATTTTGTGCATGCATTTTTAATACTTTAATTTTCATAAATATAAATGGATGCTTCTCTGAGTGTTTTATGTCTCTGTCCACTCTAGTTGTACCTCACGTTCAGCTCCTTTGGACATTGTCGACGGTCATCTTACTGGTGCTCTGAGCTGCTCCACACCTGCAGTGTTGCTGACTTGGACTAGATTGCCAAAAGGATGTGATGGTTGGGGGGTAATGTTAGGAGAGAAACAAACATTTGGTAACAGATCTCCAGCCTCCTAGAATGAGTGTGATCTGAGCAATTAGTGCTGTGAAAGTTCCAGTGGATATAACATGTAACAGTTGTGCAAGTTCTCTGTGAGGTGAGTTGATTAAGCAATCAGGCACAGCAAGTTGTTATTATGCAAAAACATAACACTTCAGATGGCAGGCAGTACAAAGTGAAGCTTTCCTCAGGAATGTTGTTACTATAGTCATGATTCTGCTGTGCTATGCAGTGCAGGCACAGTTACACATTTTTTGTTTGTAAATGACAAAATATCCCTTTAAAGATCTTCCTATCCCAGCCCCCTTTAAAGATTTCCCTGTGTTTTAATATTCCTACCCCAACTCCTGTTCATATAACTAACTGCACTATGTATACCATGTTAACCATTTGCCACAAGCACAGAATACCCCGTTACTCTTCAAATGTGTTTCTGAGGGGATGGGAGGAGAAGGACAATTGCCTTTAACCACTGTAGCAGGAAAAAAGTAATTGTTTACTTCCATGGAGGTAAGTCTAGTTTTTTTTAACTCTTTGGACTTGACATTCCTCAGTACCTGTTGAAACCTGTGGTATGTTCAGCTTTTGTCACATCTTACAGCAATGAACATATGCTAGGAAAGTAAAATCTGTGCTGTCCATTTTTCTCATCTGCCTTTTTTGAGGTTCATGTTTTCAACGAGGCAGATGAAAAACAGTCCAAACTGGGATGAAGGTGAGTTTGGTATATTACAGTGGAGTAGCTCAGGGGATACTGTGCAGGATCCAGAGAAAGCAATACATCAGCAGAAAAGGTAGATATTTAGAATGAAGTACAGCCTACTAGGAACATTTCAAATATATATATATATATATATTTATATATATATATATATATATATATATATATATATACATGTATATTATATTATCTCTCTCTCTCTCTCTATATATATATATATATATATATATATATATATATACACATACACACACACACACGTGCAACATGCATCCCTACATGTCCAGATTCAGACAATGAGGTGCGTAAATGCACACACATGACATCTACACCCATTGTGCATGCTCTGTACCCTCCCATTCATAGTATATTGACACACAGGCACATAAGTGCAGTCAAAAAAACAGTAATGAGGAGTAGTTAGGGGCAGCAGAACCCACCCTCGGTCCAAGGGCAAAAATGCCTCCCAACCAGGTACCAGGCAGTCTCTTGGCTCCTGCTTCTGCCAGAGCCAAACAGAGTTGTACACCGAATCTACACACCAAAAGTGTTCCCTCTCCAAGAAAAACAACAGGCATGGTCTTATGATTCCTTCCTCACCCTTTGCCAGCTAGTACAGGCAGCACCTGAGCTGAATTCTGGTCACCTGCCTCATAATTAGAGATTTTTATGCCTGTATGACAAATAAATGCATTAATAATTGCTGTTACATGGTCTGGTGTCTTTCATCATCTCCTCCAGAAAGATTCTGCACTATGGACTCCAGAAAAGGTATGCCAATGTGTCACAACTTCTGTCTGAACATAAAAGATTCCTTTCACTTGATGAAGTGCCTTTATTGGTTCTGACTTCACTATTGACTCCATAGATTACCGTTTTGTATTTTAAGTCTCCTTATTGGTTAATGATGCCTTGTTCTTGCGTGGCATGGTGGATCAGTGGTTAATTCTGTCACCTACTTATTCCAATGTCTAGAGACTTTCAGTGGTGTTGAGATGATAACTAGGTCAAGTGTGCATGCTGTCCATGTATGTTAGAGCACTTCCTCTGAGCACTGTAGCTGTCCCCAAAGATATGCAGCTGAGATGATTTGTCTACCCACTGTTCATAGCTTTCATCCATGCAGCATTTTATTCTTTATCTCCCATTTAAAGATGACTTTGACTCAGTATTACTACCGTAATTAAGAAAATATAATAAGTTAACAAATAAATTAGTAAATTAGTAAATGTGTTATGTTAGCTGAATTGTACCCTTTAGGCAATCATGGTGTTTTTAGTGGGTAACAGAATGACTTGGCCAAACTCACATGCTGTACAGGCCTGTGTGGGTTACATCCTTTGGTTGGATGTGTGTTTCATCATCAGCTGCTTAGATAGATAATTAGCTGAGGGTTTGTAGGGTGCACACCCCCACATGAAGTGGTACAGTTAGGCTTAAGTTTTTTGTTTTTTTT
>NC_056729.1:1646077516-1646087516 GCF_019279795.1 Protopterus annectens | reverse complement strand
CCCTAGCCCAAAGGTTCCTAGAATTTATAAACTCAAATGCTATGGAACAACTTGTTACCACTCCCACAAGAGGGGAAAACATACTGGACCTGTTCATCACCAACATGGGGACTCTATGCTCCAGACCAGAAGTGTATCCCTCACTGGTAAGATCAGACCATAAACTAATCTCACTGGATATTCACATCCGACCCCACCCCCTGCCCAGAACACCACAGTGAAAAACTTCTCTAAAGTAAATTTCACACTCATCAAAACCGAGGTGGAATCCTTCAAAGCCTCCGGGCCTGTGGAAAATACGGCCCAGACCGCAGAATCCTTTATAAACACATTCTATGAACACCTTCAGGAATGCATGGATCATGCGATGCCACATAAAACCAAGACCCAATCCTCCAAAGGCAGACATCCTGTCTGGTGGACCCCAGCCATAAACAAACTATACAATAGAAGGAGGAAGCTACTAAATGATAGAGCAAAATCCCAAAAAGGGAAGGCATCACTGATCAGTATTAGCAAAAAAACTACGGGCACTCATAAAATTGTCTAAGGCCAACTTTGAGAGAAAAATTGCACAGGCCACTAAGGATAATCACAAGGCTTTCTTTAGTTATGTTAGGAACCTGGGTGGTAATTCCAAGATATGCTCAGAATTAGTCCAAAATGACAAAAAATACACCGAACCCACAGACATTGCCAACATCCTAGCTGACAGATTCAGCTCAAACTTCTCCCCCCCCCACCAAAAGGGCAAATATCTATACCAGCAGAGTGCTGC
This sequence comes from Protopterus annectens, assembly GCF_019279795.1. Taxonomy (NCBI): domain Eukaryota; kingdom Metazoa; phylum Chordata; order Ceratodontiformes; family Protopteridae; genus Protopterus; species Protopterus annectens. The sequence goes on along the minus strand of NC_056729.1, from coordinate 1,646,086,738 downwards.
CCCCCTGACATCTCAGATGCTCAGGTAAGAGCCGCCCTCTCCAAAGCAAAAAACACAGCATCAATGGGACCAGACGGTGTCCCGGGCTGCGTCCTACATTAACTCCAAGAAGAGCTAAACCCAAACATAAAACTACTGTTCAATCTCAGCCTTACTACAGGATATGTGCCCAAAGAGTGGCGTACAGCAACAGTGGTCCCTCTCCATAAAGGTGGTGCCTCAACAGATCCTGGAAACTATCGCCCCATAAGCCTGACTAGCTTGGTCTGCAAAGCTATGGAAAGGATCATCATGGACCTCATAAATAAAGATATTGGGGACCTACAGACACTGGATCCTACCCAGTTCGGCTTTGTTAAGGGCAGATCCTGCCTCTTAAACCTGGTTGATTTCTTTGAAACAGTCACCAAGGCCATTGATGAGGGGAAGGTGGTCCACACAGCCTACCTGGACCTCGCAAAAGCCTTTGATACAATACCCCACTCGGGCATTATAGATAAGCTCACCAGCTTAAGTATAAACCCCTATGTCACTAGATGGATTGCAAACTGGCTCAAGGACAGAACCCACATGGTTAGAATTACTGGAGCCATGTCAGACTCCAAACCAGTTACAAGTGGTGTCCCACAAGGCTCAGTCCTGGGACCTCTCTTGTTCGGTATATATTTCTCGGAGGTACAGGCCAACACGGAAGGACTGTGACTGACCAAGTTCGCAGATGACTGCAAACTGGGCGCCATAATCGACTCTCCAGCCGACACAAGCATCCTCCAAAAGGGCCTCATAGAAACAGACAACTGGTGCCAGACCCATGGCCTCAAGCTAAAAGCCAAAAAGTGTATAGTCATCCCCTTTGGCAAAAACAAAGTGCCCACAAATTACCACATAGGTGGTAATCCATTAAGTACAGAAGAAGTAATTAGGGACCTGGGGACCCAAGTTGATAGCAGTCTCTCATTTGACAACCACGTGGCCAAAGTGGTTAGAAAAACATTTTATATAGCCCACCTAATCATGAAGGGATTCACATCTAGATCAGGGGAGGTCATCGTGCCTCTTTACTCATCCCTCATCAGGCCCATAATTGAGTACAATGCCCCTTTTGGGATGTACCTTACCAGACACCTGCAGCAACTGGAAAGACCCCAAAAGTACCTCACCAAGAGGATCAAAGGGCTCAAACAGATGCCATATGCTGCCCAGTTAAAGAAACTCCAGCTCTACTCAGTGGCATACCGCCTGTTCAGAGGCGATCTGTGCCTGACGTATAAAGCCATGTCCAACCTGGAATTAATGGACATGCTGCACCTCAGAAAATCCAAATCCCATTGAGCTACCCACTCGAGAGACTTGAACCTCAGCACTGAAATAAATAGGACGTGCTGGAGGGACAGATTCATAACCCAGAGGCTCCCTTCACTCTGGAATAAAATCCCAGTCCAGGTTAGGCAGAGTCCCTCATTGACTCTCTTCAAGAGGAATCTTGATGAGTGGATGGGAGATTGTAGGTTTACCCCGGGTATCACTTCTATGTCACTGTTAGACAGAGGCACAGTATACTAACCTCGAAAAAGGGCATAGCAAAATAAATTTAAAATGGGTGGCGAAAGCCAAACACATTCTGGCTAGGCTTATAAATGTCCTAGGGCAGATAGCCTAGTATGAACCTATGAACCTATAAGCAAGTCCATTTTCTAAGACTCACCTCAGTTTGAATTAAAATGTTCTCAATGAACTTTTAGCTCAATAGTTCCATCTGTTCATCCCAGAAGACAGTTTCTAATTTTTTTTTTGAAAAACTATTGTTTCTATACTGTTGTATCATGTAATATCATATTACTAGTTTTTGTAAAATCAGCAGAACTGTAACTTTTTGTTCATAGGTTCATAGGAAGTTTCTAGGCTAATGGCCCTAGAGCCCTTACAAACCTAGCCATAATTATCCCTGAGTTGCCCTAATTGTCAGTGGTTAGGTGAGTGAAGTTCACAGAGTTAAGTGTATATGGTAGTTAATACCAACTTCCTTTGTCTAGGAGGGACATGGGATCTACCCCAGGAGTGATTTTGCAGTCACCCATCCATTGATCTAGGTTGCGTTTGAAGAGGGTCAGAGAGGGGCACTGTTTCATGTGAACTGGAAGCTTTTTCCAGAGAAGTAGCAGTCTCTTGCAGATGTATCTATTTTTCCAGCCTGACCTTTTCATGTCAGAGGCTAGGTTAAGATCCCTGGTGTGAGTGATCCTCCTGCAGTTTGATTTACAAATGCATACCATTTCCATCCGGGATGGGTCAGAAACTGCTGTTTAAGCCAGGCACAGGTCATCCTTTAAAAATCTGTAGGAGAGTACAGTGACAGGGATTTCAGTCTTTATGCATAAGACTTGTTTTGTGTACGCTGTCATTTCTTGAGAAACCTCTGTGGTCTCTCCAGTTGTTGCAGGTGTCTGTTGAGGTATATGCAAAAGAGAGCATTGTACTCTATTATTGGTTTGAGGAGGGATGAATTGGATATATTGAATATAATGGCATTAGGGCATAACTATTCCCGGCTCCACAAAGTCTACTCTTCACTTTTTCCCTTGGAACTAGATAAACTTTCAACTTAAGCACTCAAACCATTCACTTCTCATACTGGAACTTGCTCAAAACTCATAGCACGCACTAATAAACCTTAGCACTAGACCCCACCCTATACTGTATAGAAGGACAAGGCTCTCTATTCGACCTTACCAGCCAATCAGTAAAACAGTTCACTGTACCTATCCAGGTATGTCCAAAGGGCAGTTTCAGGTGTACTCTTTGGTCCAACTGGTGAATCTGGCCATTTTGAGGCAATGTTACAATTGCCTCATGTACACAGACAACCCTCTCCTCGTTCCACCAAACACTAATACATGCGAAAGATGCAGTTATACAGCCAAAGTGGAGGCTAAGCTCTCTCAACCCAAGACTGGACCAGGCAGTCAAGAGGAGAAGGGAATTACTTGCATCACACAACCAGTCTCACATAGACCCGTGAAAACAGCACCGGCAAATAACACACATAAGTACACGAAAACATACTCGGAGGCTCTAAATAAAAATCTGCAGAAGCAACAGAGGCCTCCAAAGCAGACATACAAGGAACCTCCACCCCTCAACACAAGCCATGAAACACATACTTCACAAAACCAGTGTGCCACACAATCGCAGCCCTTAAGGCAAAATAACATACTCAACACACTAGTAATAGGTGACTCTATAGTCAAGCACACTGACCTCCCACTCACTAGGCTGAACAAGGAGAAGGTTACTGTTAGCTGCCTGTCAGGTGCCAGGATCCGCCACATAACACAAGCACTCAGGTCACTCCAGAACAAGTACAAATATGACTCTGTCATTGTCCATGTTGGTGTGAATGACCTGAGCCGTACCTCCCTGGACTACATGAAAAGAGACATGGAGGAGCTCTCTGGTCATGTAGCCCAGGCCAGTATGACCCTGACCCTGAGTAGCATCCTGCCCTCACCAAGAATGATACCATGGTATAGAGAAAAAATTATCAATTTCAACAATTGGCTAAGCTTCTGGTGTCATTCAAAGGGGATCCAGTGTCTTGTCAACATGGGATGACATGCTTGACGAGCCACGCTGATTCGCTAGAGATGGCTTGCACCTGTCACCCTTAGGCTTTCGAATACTGGCCACAGCTCTTGCCACCCCCATAGTGCCTTTTTTAGGCAAGGCTCAAAAGACAAACCCACCACCGTAAATAGCACAATTAACAAAAAACTGAGGGTAATGCTACTCAATGCCAGAAGTCTAAACCTCAAAATGCACACACTCGAGGCACTCCTCAGTATGGAGAAAATCGGTATATGTCCAGTAACAGAAACCTAGTTTTAAGGGTCCAGGGAGCACCCCACCACTTCCAGGCTACAACTCATACCATACATATTGGCCACAAAACTCGGACTGAAATATAAAAGGCGGGGGAGTATCCATATTCATCAAGGATACCCACACCTCCAGGTTAGTGGCACAGCACGATGCTTCAGAGATCATCCATGTGCAACTAACAATGGGCAAAACTGCTATTCAAATTATAGCTTGCTACAGATCACCCACCATGTCCCAGGACCCCCACTCCACATTCCTGGAAACACTGGGAAAAATAAAGGTCCTACGAAACATCCAGATATTGGGTGATTTCAATTACCCAAACATTAACTGGGAGAACTACTCAAGTACAAACTCCCTTGTCCAACATTTCCTAGAATTTATAAACTCAAATGCCCTGGATCAACTGGTCAACACCCCCACCAGAAGTCACAACATATTGGACCTGGTCATCACCAACATGGACGTGTTCCACACCAGAGGTCAACCCCTTGCTTGTTAGATCTGACCATAAACTAATCACTCTGGATATCCACACTCCGCCACCACCCCTGGTCAACGAAACCACTGTGAAAAACTTTCAAATGCAAACTTCATGTTACTTCAGACCAATGTGGGAAGTTTCTAAGCCCCCATGCTAAAGGATAATGCTGTCCAAGCTGCAAAACCCTTTACTAATGCACTCTATGGGCACCTACAAGAATGCATGGATCATGCTATCCCAAACAAAAACCAAGACTCATTCCTCCAAGAAAAGGAAACCAGTCTGGTGGACCCCTGCCATAAACAAGTTATACAATAGAAGGAGGAAACTAGTACAAAAAAAGAGTAAAATCCCAAGAAGAGAAGACATCCCTGATCAGTATCAGCAAAAAACTACGTTCCCTCATAAAATCATCCAAGGCTAGCTTCGAAAGAAAAATTGTCATGGACTCCAAAGATAACCACAAGGCATTCTTTAGCTATGTCAAGAATCTAAGTGGCAATGCTCAGATCTGCTCGGAGTTAGTGCAGAATGGCACAAAATACACTGAACCGACTGATATAGCCAACATCCTGGCAGACAGGTTCAGTGCAAACTTCACCCCCTTCTCACCCCCAAAAGGGCCCATAACTGTACCAGAAGAATGTAGTGCCCCTGAAATCACAGACACTCAGGTTAAAACAGCCCTCTGCAAAGCCAAAAACTCAGCATCAGTGGGACTTGACGGTGTCCCAGGCTGTGACCTACACGAGCTCAAAGATGAACTAACCCCTCACCTATACACACTGTTGAAACAGCCTCTCCACAGGCTACGTGCCCACAGAGTGGTGCACAGCAACGGTTATTCCACTCCACAAAGGTGGAGCCACAGTGGACCCCGGGAACTATCACCCTATAAGCCTGACTAGCTTGGTCTGCAAAGCTATGGAGCGAATCATCATGGATCTCATTAACAGAGACATTGGAAACCTCCAAACACTGGACCCTACCCAGTTCGGCTTTGTTAAGGGCAGATCATGCCTCCTAAATCTGGTGGACTTCTTTGAGACAGTTACCAAGGCTATAGACGAGGGAAAGGTGGTCCACACAAGCCTACCTAGACCTTGCAAAGGCCTTCGACACCATTCCCTTCCCAGGTATTATAGACAAGCTCACCAGCCTGAACATAAACCCCTATGTCACGAGATGGGGTGCCATCTGGCTCATGGACAGAACCCACATGGTAAGAGTTGAGGGAGTTAGGTCTGACTCTAAACCGGTTACAAGTGGCATTCCCCAGGGTTCAGTCCTAGGACCCCTCCTGTTCGGCATATACCCTTCAGAGGTACAGGCAAGTACAGGAGGACTATGGCTAACCATGTTCGCGGACGACTGCAAACTAGGGGCTATAATTGACTCTCCAGCTGACACAGACATCCTCCAAAAGAGTCTCACTGAGACAGATACCTGGTGTCAAAACCATGGCCTCAAGCTAAATGCCAAAAAGTGCATAGTCATCCCCTTGGGGAAAAAACAAAGTACCCACAAACTACCACATAGATGGTAGCCCCCTAAATACGGAAGACATAATAAGGGATCTGGGGACCCAAGTAGATAGTAACTTCTCCTTTGATAATCACTTTGCCAAAGTGATTAGAAAATCCTTCTATGTGGCCCACCTAATCACAAAAGGGTTTGCATCCAGATCGAAAGAGGTCATTGGGCCCCTCTATGCATCACTCATAAGACCCATCATAGAGTACAATGCCCCATTTGAGATGTACCTTACAAGACACCTGCAACAACTGGAAAGACCACAGAAGTACCTCATCAAGAGGATCACTGGCCTCAAACAGATATGCCCTATGCAGCTCGACTGAAGAAACTCCAGCTGAACTCGGTTGCATACCGCCTACTCAGAGGTATCTCTGCCTGACATACAAGGCCATGTCCAACCCAGAACTGATGGAAATGCTCTACCTAAAGAAAACCATATCCCCTTGAGCCACATGCTCCTGTGATCTAAACCTCACCACAACAATAAATAGGACGTGCTGGAGGGATAGATTCCTGTCCCAGAGACTTCCCATGCTCTGGAACAAGATTCCAATCTACATTAGGCAGAGCTCCTCGCTAACACTCTTCAAGAGAAACCTTGACGAGTGGATGGGAAACAGAAAGTTTACCCCAGGGATCACTTCAGTGGCTCTGCTGGACAGAGGCACAGGGAACTAATCTAACTGGGGCGGCGAAAGCCAACACATTCCAGCTAGGCTTATAAATGTCTTCAGGTAGATAGCCTAGTACCTGCCTATGAACCTATATCATCCTTAGACCTAGATGCAATACCTTTACATATAAGATGTGCCATGTCGAAGGATTTCCTTCCTACTGTGGATATGTGGTGGTCAAAGTTCAGATTGCTATCAACCTGAGTCCTCAGATCATTTACCACTGGGTCTACACATGGGGAGCACTGTCTATAATGTACTTAGCAGGGATGTTAGCTTTCCAAAAGGGAATAATAATGCATTTTTTGCATTTAACTTTAATCCGTGGCTTTGGCACCAGTCATTTGTCTGTGTTAACCCTCTCTGAAGTATATTAACATCACTGGAGGACTCAGGAATTGCTCCCAATTTACAACCGTCAGCCATAGGCTGAAAAGTAAATTAAAAACAGTAAGGGACCCAACACAGAGCCATGTGGTATGCCATTAGTGACTGGTCTTTTGCTAGAGGTGAATTCACCCAATTTGACAGTATGTGTCCTGTCATTGAGCCATTTGGCTACCCATCATGTAATGTAGGGATTAATTCCCAGTTGTGAGAGTTTCTCCTATCATACCTGAGTGGGGGATTGTGTCATATTCCTTGACTAGGTCAAGATAGGTGGTATGCACTGTCTTTCCCTTGTCCAGGGTCTTGATGACTTTCTTGAAGAAGTAAACCATGTTTAACAGGCATGATCTACCTTTAACGAATCCGAATTGGGTTAAGTCTCAGGTTTGGAGATTACCTATGCCCTTGTTAATAAGGTCCATAATGATTCTTTCCATGGCCTTCTAGAGGATGCTAGTCAAGCATATGGGCCTATAATTCCCAGAGTCAGTTGATGATACCCCTTTGTGCAGAGGGATTACTTTTGCTGTCCTTTATTCTGCCAGAACGTAGACAGTTCTCAGGCTGTGGCTAAACAGGGATCCAAGTGAGTCTGCTAGGTCATGTGTTAAATTGTTTAAAAGGCAACCTTGGATGTTATCTAGTCCCATTGATATCATGTTTTTGGCCGTGGACAGCACCAAGATGACCTGATCTCTTGAGATAATAGGCTAAGGAATTGTGGCAGGTGTACTTTGGGGATGACAGGAGGGGGAAGTTTTCTCCAAATCTGTCAGCTAGCAGGTTGGCTATTACCTCCAGTTGAGTATGGGTGGTGCTATCCACAATCATTTCAGTGCATAGCTGGGTGTTCCTTTTTAGATTTCTAATGTAAGTAAAGAATGCCTTGTGATTATTCTTAGCTATGGAGGCTATTCTTACTTTGTACTCAGCTTTGGAGGACCTGACAAGATCTCTAATTTGTTTGTTTAAGCTAGAGATGGATTTCTTCTTCAGCTGAGCCATTTCCCACTTGTTCTTGGACATTAGTTTCTTTCTCTTGTTATATAGCCTGTTTATACCAGGGGTCCACCAGGGTGGCTTGTTTTTTCAGCAAAACCTGGTTTTATTCTGGTCGGGTACAGCCAAATCTCTACAACTGCTCAAGTGGTTATACAGGGCATTGGAGTGCACCTCTGCATAGAAGTCCATGCTGTCTGCATTCAAGGGGGCTTTGAAACTTCTTATACCATTACTAAGTAGGAGGTAATTTGTCTATGAAAAATTCTTAGGCATTTTTGAGCTTGATGGGGTATCTGGTCTTATAATTACATCAAACAAGACTGATTTATAGGCTGATCTTACCAGGGAGGACATCACACGGAGTGTGTGTGTGTGTGTGTGTGGGGGGGGGGGGGTGCAGTGCTCTCCCATGTTAGTGAGTACTATGTCCAGGATATTTGAGCCTGTTATGGGTGAACTGACTAGCTGTTCCAGAGCATTTGCAGTGACAAAGTCCAAGAACCTCTGAGCCAGCATGTTTGTGGTAGTGTATGTTTCTTAGTCAATTGTAAGATAATTAAAATCACTCATGAGTAAGATTTTGGGCTGTATGGCAAGTGCCTCCAGTAAGTCCAGGTATGCAGTATGCGTTTCCTGTTTCATGGTGGAAGACATATAGCTAGCTAGCTATTATGTGGTTAGGGGCTTTTCCTATAATTAATTGGAAATAGAGTACCTCAAGAGAGTCATGCTGTTTGATCAGTCTCGAGCTGTACTTATCCTTAATGAAGATGGATACACCTACTCCGTTGATCTTTCCTGCTCAGTTTGTGGTCTGAACGTATCGAAGGCATTGTAGCCCTGGGCTACTGGGGTGCTTTCCATGCCTTTGATCCATGTCTTTTGACTGTATAGATGTTAGCATCTTCCAAACTGAGGAGTTCTTCCAGGGACTGCAGTTTCTTGTTCAGACTGCTAGCATTAGGCAGCAGTACCTTTAGTTTATCTGTAGAGGATTTTGCTATGTTTGGAGGTTGGTTATTTTGACAGTGCCCCAAAAAACACCAAAATGGTGGCTATGGCTAATGCGTTTGCCAGTATCCAAATGCCTAGAGGAAACAGGTGCAGACCATTTCTGGCAAAGCAACATGGTCTGTCAACCATGTCCATAGCTTTATAGAAGTGTACAAGGCTAAGAAGAGTAGTTCCAGGACCGCAAAGTGAAGACAATAGTTCGTAAAAAAGGTAAGTCCTTTATTAGTTGCCAAGTGATAAAAA